>NC_082341.1:97928450-98196388 GCF_027477595.1 Haemorhous mexicanus | reverse complement strand
CTCCTTTCTCAAGTGTTTGAAAGCCTTCCTTTGAAGGGCTCGCAAGATTCCGTTTGCCTTCCCGAAAGGAAATTTCATTTCCTTTCGGGAAGGCAAACGGAATCTTGCGATTTCAATGGGGACCAATTGGGCAAGCTTTGGTGCAAGTCCCTGCACTGGATGGCATGCCATGCCTTTTGATGGCTTTTGCTCTGGCAAAGATTTTTTAATTTTTTCTTTTTTTTTTTTAAGTGTCCATGCCATGTCCCTTATTTCTTCCCATTCAAGTAGTGCCTACTTCTTTGATTTTTCCCCTGCTTTTGCAACAGCTGTGAGGTTACTTTTGGCCTCTTTTGGTCCTTTGCACTGCACCTCAGTTCTGCCCAGACCACTTTCTTGAAGTCACAAAATTTCCCAATTTCTTTTTTTTTTTCTTCAATTTCATTTCCTGTGCTGGTATCTCTATTCCAGAGTGTTTGTAGGTCCTTCTTTTGTATTTCTGGCTTCAAGGAGGATCAATGTGGGCAAGCCTTGGTGTATGTGCTGCATGTCCCTGCACTGGATGACATGCCATGCCTTTTGATCTCTTTTGCTTTGGCCACGAATTTTGCTTTTTAATTTTTTTAATTCAAGTGTCCATTCCATGTCCCTTATTTCTTCCCATTCAAGTAGTGCCTACTTCTTTGATTTTTCCCCTGCTTTTGCAACAGCTGTGAGGTTACTTTTGGCCTCTTTTGGTCCTTTGCACTGCACCTCAGTTCTGCCCAGACCACTTTCTTTTAGTCACAAAATTTCCCAATATCTTCTTTTTTTTTTTTTCTTCAATTTCATTTCCTTTGCTGGTATCTCTGTTCCAGAGTGGTTCTAAGTCCTTCTTTTGTATTTCTGGCTTCAAGGAGGATCAATGTGGGCAAGCCTTGGTGTATGTGCTGCATGTCCCTGCACTGGATGACATGCCATGCCATTTCATCGCTTTTGCTTTGGCCACGAATTTTGCTTTTTAATTATTTTAAATGAAGAATCAAAGTCCATGTCCCTCATTTCTTCCCCTCCAAGTAGTGCCTACTTCTTTCATTTTCCCCCTGCTTTTGCAACAGCTGTGAGGTTACTTTTGGCCTCTTTTGGTCCTTTGCACTGCACCTCATTTCCACCCAGACCACTTTCTTGTAGTCACTATATCTCCTGATTTTCCATTTTTTGGCCTTTTTTTCAACTGCATTTCTTTTGATGATATCTCCTTTCTCAAGTGTTTGAAAGCCTTCCTTTGAAGGGCTCGCAAGATTCCGTTTGCCTTCCCGAAAGGAAATTTCATTTCCTTTCGGAAGGCAAACGGAATCTTGCGATTTCAATGGGGACCAATTGGGCAAGCTTTGCTGCAAGTCCCTGCACTGGATGGCATGCCATGCCTTTTGATGGCTTTTGCTCTGGCAAAGATTTTTAAATTTTTTTCTTTTTTTTTTTAAGTGTCCATGCCATGTCCCTCATTTCTTCCCCTCCAAGTAGTGCCTACTTCTTTGATTTTTCCCCTGCTTTTGCAACAGCTGTGAGGTTACTTTTGGCCTCTTTTGGTCCTTTGCACTGCACCTCAGTTCTGCCCAGACCACTTTCTTGAAGTCACAAAATTTCCCATTTTCTTTTTTTTTTTCTTCAATTTCATTTCCTTTGCTGGTATCTCTATTCCAGAGTGTTTGTAGTCCTTCTTTTGTATTTCTGGCTTCAAGGAGGATCAATGTGGGCAAGCCTTGGTGTATGTGCTGCATGTCCCTGCACTGGATGACATGCCATGCCATTTCATCGCTTTTGCTTTGCCACGAATTTTGCTTTTTAATTATTTTAAATGAAGAATCAAAGTCCATGTCCCTCATTTCTTCCCCTCCAAGTAGTGCCTACTTCTTTCATTTTCCCCCTGCTTTTGCAACAGCTGTGAGGTTACTTTTGGCCTCTTTTGGTCCTTTGCACTGCACCTCAGTTCTGCCCAGACCACTTTCTTGAAGTCACAAAATTTCCCAATTTCTTTTTTTTTTCTTCAATTTCATTTCCTGTGCTGGTATCTCTATTCCAGAGTGTTTGTAGGTCCTTCTTTTGTATTTCTGGCTTCAAGGAGGATCAATGTGGGCAAGCCTTGGTGTATGTGCTGCATGTCCCTGCACTGGATGACATGCCATGCCTTTTGATCTCTTTTGCTTTGCCACGAATTTTGCTTTTTAATTTTTTTAAATGAAGAATCAAAGTCCATGTCCCTCATTTCTTCCCCTCCAAGTAGTGCCTACTTGTTTCATTTTCCCCCTGCTTTTGCAACAGCTGTGAGGTTACTTTTGGCCTCTTTTGGTCCTTTGCACTGCACCTCATTTCCACCCAGACCACTTTCTTGTAGTCACTATATCTCCTGATTTTCCATTTTTTGGCCTTTTTTTCAACTGCATTTCTTTTGATGATATCTCCTTTCTCAAGTGTTTGAAAGCCTTCCTTTGAAGGGCTCGCAAGATTCCGTTTGCCTTCCCGAAAGGAAATTTCATTTCCTTTCGGGAAGGCAAACGGAATCTTGCGATTTCAATGGGGACCAATTGGGCAAGCTTTGGTGCAAGTCCCTGCACTGGATGGCATGCCATGCCTTTTGATGGCTTTTGCTCTGGCAAAGATTTTTTAATTTTTTTCTTTTTTTTTTTAAGTGTCCATGCCATGTCCCTTATTTCTTCCCATTCAAGTAGTGCCTACTTCTTTGATTTTTCCGCTGCTTTTGCAACAGCTGTGAGGTTACTTTTGGCCTCTTTTGGTCCTTTGCACTGCACCTCAGTTCTGCCCAGACCACTTTCTTGAAGTCACAAAATTTCCCAATTTCTTTTTTTTTTTCTTCAATTTCATTTCCTGTGCTGGTATCTCTATTCCAGAGTGTTTGTAGGTCCTTCTTTTGTATTTCTGGCTTCAAGGAGGATCAATGTGGGCAAGCCTTGGTGTATGTGCTGCATGTCCCTGCACTGGATGACATGCCATGCCTTTTGATCTCTTTTGCTTTGGCCACGAATTTTGCTTTTTAATTTTTTTAATTCAAGTATCAATGCCATGTCCCTCATTTCTTCCCCTCCAAGTAGTGCCTACTTCTTTGATTTTTCCCCTGCTTTTGCAACAGCTGTGAGGTTACTTTTGGCCTCTTTTGGTCCTTTGCACTGCACCTCAGTTCTGCCCAGACCACTTTCTTGAAGTCACAAAATTTCCCAATTTCTTTTTTTTTTTTTTTTTTTCAATTTCATTTCCTTTGCTGGTATCTCTATTCCAGAGTGGTTCTAAGTCCTTGTTTTGTATTTCTGGCTTCAAGGAGGATCAATGTGGGCAAGCCTTGGTGTATGTGCTGCATGTCCCTGCACTGGATGACATGCCATGCCATTTCATCGCTTTTGCTTTGGCCACGAATTTTGCTTTTTAATTATTTTAAATGAAGAATCAAAGTCCATGTCCCTCATTTCTTCCCCCCCAAGTAGTGCCTACTTCTTTCATTTTCCCCCTGCTTTTGCAACAGCTGTGAGGTTACTTATGACCTCTTTTGGTCCTTTGCACTGCACCTCATTTCTGCCCAGACCACTTTCTTGTAGTCACTATATCTCCTGATTTTCCATTTTTTGGCCTTTTTTTCAACTGCATTTCTTTTGATGATATCTCCTTTCTCAAGTGTTTGAAAGCCTTCCTTTGAAGGGCTCGCAAGATTCCGTTTGCCTTCCCGAAAGGAAATTTCATTTCCTTTCGGGAAGGCAAACGGAATCTTGCGATTTCAATGGGGACCAATTGGGCAAGCTTTGGTGCAAGTCCCCGCACTGGATGGCATGCCATGCCTTTTGATGGCTTTTGCTCTGGCAAAGATTTTTTAATTTTTTTCTTTTTTTTTTTTTTAAGTGTCCATGCCATGTCCCTTATTTCTTCCCATTCAAGTAGTGCCTACTTCTTTGATTTTTCCCCTGCTTTTGCAACAGCTGTGAGGTTACTTTTGGCCTCTTTTGGTCCTTTGCACTGCACCTCAGTTCTGCCCAGACCACTTTCTTGAAGTCACAAAATTTCCCAATTTCTTTTTTTTTTTTTTCTTCAATTTCATTTCCTTTGCTGGTATCTCTATTCCAGAGTGTTTGTAGGTCCTTCTTTTGTATTTCTGGCTTCAAGGAGGATCAATGTGGGCAAGCCTTGGTGTATGTGCTGCATGTCCCTGCACTGGATGACATGCCATGCCTTTTGATCTCTTTTGCTTTGGCCACGAATTTTGCTTTTTAATTTTTTTAATTCAAGTATCAATGCCATGTCCCTCATTTCTTCCCATTCAAGTAGTGCCTACTTCATTGATTTTTCCCCTGCTTTTGCAACAGCTGTGAGGTTACTTTTGGCCTCTTTTGGTCCTTTGCACTGCACCTCAGTTCTGCCCAGACCACTTTCTTGAAGTCACAAAATTTCCCAATTTCTTTTTTTTTTTTTTTTTTCAATTTCATTTCCTTTGCTGGTATCTCTATTCCAGAGAGGTTCTAAGTCCTTCTTTTGTATTTCTGGCTTCGCGGAGGATCAATGTGGGCAAGCCTTGGTGTATGTGCTGCATGTCCCTGCACTGGATGACATGCGATGCCATTTCATCGCTTTTGCTTTGGCCACGAATTTTGCTTTTTAATTATTTTAAATGAAGAATCAAAGTCCATGTCCCTCATTTCTTCCCCTCCAAGTAGTGCCTACTTCTTTCATTTTCCCCCTGCTTTTGCAACAGCTGTGAGGTTACTTATGACCTCTTTTGGTCCTTTGCACTGCACCTCATTTCTGCCCAGACCACTTTCTTGTAGTCACTATATCTCCTGATTTTCCATTTTTTGGCCTTTTTTTCAACTGCATTTCTTTTGATGATATCTCCTTTCTCAAGTGTTTGAAAGCCTTCCTTTGAAGGGCTCGCAAGATTCCGTTTGCCTTCCCGAAAGGAAATTTCATTTCCTTTCGGGAAGGCAAACGGAATCTTGCGATTTCAATGGGGACCAATTGGGCAAGCTTTGGTGCAAGTCCCCGCACTGGATGGCATGCCATGCCTTTTGATGGCTTTTGCTCTGGCAAAGATTTTTTAATTTTTTTCTTTTTTTTTTTTTTAAGTGTCCATGCCATGTCCCTTATTTCTTCCCATTCAAGTAGTGCCTACTTCTTTGATTTTTCCCCTGCTTTTGCAACAGCTGTGAGGTTACTTTTGGCCTCTTTTGGTCCTTTGCACTGCACCTCAGTTCTGCCCAGACCACTTTCTTGAAGTCACAAAATTTCCCAATTTCTTTTTTTTTTTTTTCTTCAATTTCATTTCCTTTGCTGGTATCTCTATTCCAGAGTGTTTGTAGGTCCTTCTTTTGTATTTCTGGCTTCAAGGAGGATCAATGTGGGCAAGCCTTGTTGTATGTGCTGCATGTCCCTGCACTGGATGACATGCCATGCCTTTTGATCTCTTTTGCTTTGGCCACGAATTTTGCTTTTTAATTTTTTTAATTCAAGTATCAATGCCATGTCCCTCATTTCTTCCCATTCAAGTAGTGCCTACTTCATTGATTTTTCCCCTGCTTTTGCAACAGCTGTGAGGTTACTTTTGGCCTCTTTTGGTCCTTTGCACTGCACCTCATTTCCGCCCAGACCACTTTCTTGTAGTCACTATATCTCCTGATTTTCCATTTTTTGGCCTTTATTTCAACTGCATTTCTTTTGATGATATCTCCTTTCTCAAGTGTTTGAAAGCCTTCCTTTGAAGGGCTCGCAAGATTCCGTTTGCCTTCCCGAAAGGAAATTTCATTTCCTTTCGGGAAGGCAAACGGAATCTTGCGATTTCAATGGGGACCAATTGGGCAAGCTTTGGTGCAAGTCCCTGCACTGGATGGCATGCCATGCCTTTTGATGGCTTTTGCTCTGGCAAAGATTTTTTAATTTTTTTCTTTTTTTTTTTTAAGTGTCCATGCCATGTCCCTTATTTCTTCCCATTCAAGTAGTGCCTACTTCTTTGATTTTTCCCCTGCTTTTGCAACAGCTGTGAGGTTACTTTTGGCCTCTTTTGGTCCTTTGCACTGCACCTCAGTTCTGCCCAGACCACTTTCTTGAAGTCACAAAATTTCCCAATTTCTTTTTTTTTTTCTTCAATTTCATTTCCTGTGCTGGTATCTCTATTCCAGAGTGTTTGTAGGTCCTTCTTTTGTATTTCTGGCTTCAAGGAGGATCAATGTGGGCAAGCCTTGGTGTATGTGCTGCATGTCCCTGCACTGGAGGACATGCCATGCCTTTTGATCTCTTTTGCTTTGGCCACGAATTTTGCTTTTTAATTTTTTTAATTCAAGTATCAATGCCATGTCCCTCATTTCTTCCCCTCCAAGTAGTGCCTACTTCTTTGATTTTTCCCCTGCTTTTGCAACAGCTGTGAGGTTACTTTTGGCCTCTTTTGGTCCTTTGCACTGCACCTCAGTTCTGCCCAGACCACTTTCTTTTAGTCACAAAATTTCCCAATTTCTTTTTTTTTTTTTTTTCTTCAATTTCATTTCCTTTGCTGGTATCTCTGTTCCAGAGTGGTTCTAAGTCCTTCTTTTGTATTTCTGGCTTCAAGGAGGATCAATTTGGGCAAGCCTTGGTGTATGTGCTGCATGTCCCTGCACTGGATGACATGCCATGCCTTTTGATCTCTTTTGCTTTGGCCACGAATTTTGCTTTTTAATTTTTTTAATTCAAGTATCAATGCCATGTCCCTTATTTCTTCCCATTCAAGTAGTGCCTACTTCATTGATTTTTCCCCTGCTTTTGCAACAGCTGTGAGGTTACTTTTGGCCTCTTTTGGTCCTTTGCACTGCACCTCATTTCCACCCAGACCACTTTCTTGTAGTCACTATATCTCCTGATTTTCCATTTTTTGGCCTTTTTTTCAACTGCATTTCTTTTGATGATATCTCCTTTCTCAAGTGTTTGAAAGCCTTCCTTTGAAGGGCTCGCAAGATTCCGTTTGCCTTCCCGAAAGGAAATTTCATTTCCTTTCGGGAAGGCAAACGGAATCTTGCGATTTCAATGGGGACCAATTGGGCAAGCTTTGCTGCAAGTCCCTGCACTGGATGGCATGCCATGCCTTTTGATCTCTTTTGCTTTGGCCACGAATTTTGCTTTTTAATTTTTTTAATTCAAGTATCAATGCCATGTCCCTCATTTCTTCCCCTCCAAGTAGTGCCTACTTCTTTGATTTTTCCCCTGCTTTTGCAACAGCTGTGAGGTTACTTTTGGCCTCTTTTGGTCCTTTGCACTGCACCTCAGTTCTGCCCAGACCACTTTCTTGAAGTCACAAAATTTCCCAATTTCTTTTTTTTTTCTTCAATTTCATTTCCTGTGCTGGTATCTCTATTCCAGAGTGTTTGTAGGTCCTTCTTTTGTATTTCTGGCTTCAAGGAGGATCAATGTGGGCAAGCCTTGGTGTATGTGCTGCATGTCCCTGCACTGGATGACATGCCATGCCTTTTGATCTCTTTTGCTTTGGCCACGAATTTTGCTTTTTAATTTTTTTAAATGAAGAATCAAAGTCCATGTCCCTCATTTCTTCCCCTCCAAGTAGTGCCTACTTGTTTCATTTTCCCCTGCTTTTGCAACAGCTGTGAGGTTACTTTTGGCCTCTTTTGGTCCTTTGCACTGCACCTCATTTCCACCCAGACCACTTTCTTGTAGTCACTATATCTCCTGATTTTCCATTTTTTGGCCTTTATTTCAACTGCATTTCTTTTGATGATATCTCCTTTCTCAAGTGTTTGAAAGCCTTCCTTTGAAGGGCTCGCAAGATTCCGTTTGCCTTCCCGAAAGGAAATTTCATTTCCTTTCGGGAAGGCAAACGGAATCTTGCGATTTCAATGGGCACCAATTGGGCAAGCTTTGCTGCAAGTCCCTGCACTGGATGGCACGCCATGCCTTTTGATGGCTTTTGCTCTGGCAAAGATTTTTTAATTTTTTTCTTTTTTTTTTTAAGTGTCCATGCCATGTCCCTCATTTCTTCCCCTCCAAGTAGTGCCTACTTCTTTGATTTTTCCCCTGCTTTTGCAACAGCTGTGAGGTTACTTTTGGCCTCTTTTGGTCCTTTGCACTGCACCTCAGTTCTGCCCAGACCACTTTCTTGAAGTCACAAAATTTCCCAATTTCTTTTTTTTTTTTCTTCAATTTCATTTCCTGTGCTGGTATCTCTATTCCAGAGTGTTTGTATGTCCTTCTTTTGTATTTCTGGCTTCAAGGAGGATCAATGTGGGCAAGCCTTGGTGTATGTGCTGCATGTCCCTGCACTGGATGACATGCCATGCCTTTTGATCTCTTTTGCTTTGGCCACGAATTTTGCTTTTTAATTTTTTTAATTCAAGTATCAATGCCATGTCCCTTATTTCTTCCCATTCAAGTAGTGCCTACTTTTTTGATTTTTCCCCTGCTTTTGCAACAGCTGTGAGGTTACTTTTGGCCTCTTTTGGTCCTTTGCACTGCACCTCAGTTCTGCCCAGACCACTTTCTTGAAGTCACAAAATTTCCCAATTTCTTTTTTTTTTTCTTCAATTTCATTTCCTGTGCTGGTATCTCTATTCCAGAGTGTTTGTAGGTCCTTCTTTTGTATTTCTGGCTTCAAGGAGGATCAATGTGGGCAAGCCTTGGTGTATGTGCTGCATGTCCCTGCACTGGATGACATGCCATGCCTTTTGATCTCTTTTGCTTTGGCCACGAATTTTGCTTTTTAATTTTTTTAATTCAAGTATCAATGCCATGTCCCTCATTTCTTCCCCTCCAAGTAGTGCCTACTTCTTTGATTTTTCCCCTGCTTTTGCAACAGCTGTGAGGTTACTTTTGGCCTCTTTTGGTCCTTTGCACTGCACCTCAGTTCTACCCAGACCACTTTCTTGAAGTCACAAAATTTCCCAATTTCTTTTTTTTTTTTTTTTTTTCAATTTCATTTCCTTTGCTGGTATCTCTATTCCAGAGTGGTTCTAAGTCCTTCTTTTGTATTTCTGGCTTCGCGGAGGATCAATGTGGGCAAGCCTTGGTGTATGTGCTGCATGTCCCTGCACTGGATGACATGCCATGCCATTTCATCGCTTTTGCTTTGGCCACGAATTTTGCTTTTTAATTATTTTAAATGAAGAATCAAAGTCCATGTCCCTCATTTCTTCCCCTCCAAGTAGTGCCTACTTCTTTCATTTTCCCCCTGCTTTTGCAACAGCTGTGAGGTTACTTATGACCTCTTTTGGTCCTTTGCACTGCACCTCATTTCTGCCCAGACCACTTTCTTGTAGTCACTATATCTCCTGATTTTCCATTTTTTGGCCTTTTTTTCAACTGCATTTCTTTTGATGATATCTCCTTTCTCAAGCGTTTGAAAGCCTTCCTTTGAAGGGCTCGCAAGATTCCGTTTGCCTTCCCGAAAGGAAATTTCATTTCCTTTCGGGAAGGCAAACGGAATCTTGCGATTTCAATGGGGACCAATTGGGCAAGCTTTGGTGCAAGTCCCTGCACTGGATGGCATGCCATGCCTTTTGATGGCTTTTGCTCTGGCAAAGATTTTTTAATTTTTTTCTTTTTTTTTTTAAGTGTCCATGCCATGTCCCTCATTTCTTCCCCTCCAAGTAGTGCCTACTTCTTTGATTTTTCCCCTGCTTTTGCAACAGCTGTGAGGTTACTTTTGGCCTCTTTTGGTCCTTTGCACTGCACCTCAGTTCTGCCCAGACCACTTTCTTGAAGTCACAAAATTTCCCAATTTCTTTTTTTTTTTCTTCAATTTCATTTCCTTTGCTGGTATCTCTATTCCAGAGTGTTTGTAGGTCCTTCTTTTGTATTTCTGGCTTCAAGGAGGATCAATGTGGGCAAGCCTTGGTGTATGTGCTGCATGTCCCTGCACTGGATGACATGCCATGCCTTTTGATCTCTTTTGCTTTGGCCATGAATTTTGCTTTTTAATTTTTTTAAATGAAGAATCAATGCCATGTCCCTTATTTCTTCCCCTCCAAGTAGTGCCTACTTCTTTGATTTTTCCCCTGCTTTTGCAACAGCTGTGAGGTTACTTTTGGCCTCTTTTGGTCCTTTGCACTGCACCTCAGTTCTGCCCAGACCACTTTCTTTTAGTCACAAAATTTCCCAATTTCTTTTTTTTTTTTTTTCTTCAATTTCATTTCCTTTGCTGGTATCTCTGTTCCAGAGTGGTTCTAAGTCCTTCTTTTGTATTTCTGGCTTCAAGGAGGATCAATGTGGGCAAGCCTTGGTGTATGTGCTGCATGTCCCTGCACTGGATGACATGCAATGCCTTTTGATCTCTTTTGCTTTGGCCACGAATTTTGCTTTTTAATTTTTTTAATTCAAGTATCAATGCCATGTCCCTTATTTCTTCCCATTCAAGTAGTGCCTACTTCATTGATTTTTCCCCTGCTTTTGCAACAGCTGTGAGGTTAGTTTTGGCCTCTTTTGGTCCTTTGCACTGCACCTCATTTCCACCCAGACCACTTTCTTGTAGTCACTATATCTCCTGATTTTCCATTTTTTGGCCTTTTTTTCAACTGCATTTCTTTTGATGATATCTCCTTTCTCAAGTGTTTGAAAGCCTTCCTTTGAAGGGCTCGCAAGATTCCGTTTGCCTTCCCGAAAGGAAATTTCATTTCCTTTCGGGAAGGCAAACGGAATCTTGCGATTTCAATGGGGACCAATTGGGCAAGCTTTGCTGCAAGTCCCTGCACTGGATGGCATGCCATGCCTTTTGATGGCTTTTGCTCTGGCAAAGATTTTTAAATTTTTTTCTTTTTTTTTTTAAGTGTCCATGCCATGTCCCTCATTTCTTCCCCTCCAAGTAGTGCCTACTTCTTTGATTTTTCCCCTGCTTTTGCAACAGCTGTGAGGTTACTTTTGGCCTCTTTTGGTCCTTTGCACTGCACCTCAGTTCTGCCCAGACCACTTTCTTGAAGTCACAAAATTTCCCAATTTCTTTTTTTTTTTCTTCAATTTCATTTCCTTTGCTGGTATCTCTGTTCCAGAGTGGTTCTAAGTCCTTCTTTTGTATTTCTGGCTTCAAGGAGGATCAATGTGGGCAAGCCTTGGTGTATGTGCTGCATGTCCCTGCACTGGATGACATGCCATGCCATTTCATCGCTTTTGCTTTGGCCACGAATTTTGCTTTTTAATTATTTTAAATGAAGAATCAAAGTCCATGTCCCTCATTTCTTCCCCCCCAAGTAGTGCCTACTTCTTTCATTTTCCCCCTGCTTTTGCAACAGCTGTGAGGTTACTTATGACCTCTTTTGGTCCTTTGCACTGCACCTCATTTCTGCCCAGACCACTTTCTTGTAGTCACTATATCTCCAGATTTTCCATTTTTTGGCCTTTTTTTCAACTGCATTTCTTTTGATGATATCTCCTTTCTCAAGTGTTTGAAAGCCTTCCTTTGAAGGGCTCGCAAGATTCCGTTTGCCTTCCCGAAAGGAAATTTCATTTCCTTTCGGGAAGGCAAATGGAATCTTGCGATTTCAATGGGGACCAATTGGGCAAGCTTTGGTGCAAGTCCCCGCACTGGATGGCATGCCATGCCTTTTGATGGCTTTTGCTCTGGCAAAGATTTTTTAATTTTTTTCTTTTTTTTTTTTTTAAGTGTCCATGCCATGTCCCTTATTTCTTCCCATTCAAGTAGTGCCTACTTCTTTGATTTTTCCCCTGCTTTTGCAACAGCTGTGAGGTTACTTTTGGCCTCTTTTGGTCCTTTGCACTGCACCTCAGTTCTGCCCAGACCACTTTCTTGAAGTCACAAAATTTCCCAATTTCTTTTTTTTTTTTTTCTTCAATTTCATTTCCTTTGCTGGTATCTCTATTCCAGAGTGTTTGTACGTCCTTCTTTTGTATTTCTGGCTTCAAGGAGGATCAATGTGGGCAAGCCTTGGTGTATGTGCTGCATGTCCCTGCACTGGATGACATGCCATGCCTTTTGATCTCTTTTGCTTTGGCCACGAATTTTGCTTTTTAATTTTTTTAATTCAAGTATCAATGCCATGTCCCTCATTTCTTCCCATTCAAGTAGTGCCTACTTCATTGATTTTTCCCCTGCTTTTGCAACAGCTGTGAGGTTACTTTTGGCCTCTTTTGGTCCTTTGCACTGCACCTCATTTCCGCCCAGACCACTTTCTTGTAGTCACTATATCTCCTGATTTTCCATTTTTTGGCCTTTATTTCAACTGCATTTCTTTTGATGATATCTCCTTTCTCAAGTGTTTGAAAGCCTTCCTTTGAAGGGCTCGCAAGATTCCGTTTGCCTTCCCGAAAGGAAATGAAATTTCCTTTCGGGAAGGCAAACGGAATCTTGCGATTTCAATGGGGACCAATTGGGCAAGCTTTGCTGCAAGTCCCTGCACTGGATGGCATGCCATGCCTTTTGATGGCTTTTGCTCTGGCAAAGATTTTTTAATTTTTTTCTTTTTTTTTTTTAAGTGTCCATGCCATGTCCCTTATTTCTTCCCATTCAAGTAGTGCCTACTTCTTTGATTTTTCCCCTGCTTTTGCAACAGCTGTGAGGTTACTTTTGGCCTCTTTTGGTCCTTTGCACTGCACCTCAGTTCTGCCCAGACCACTTTCTTGAAGTCACAAAATTTCCCAATTTCTTTTTTTTTTTTTTCTTCAATTTCATTTCCTTTGCTGGTATCTCTATTCCAGAGTGTTTGTAGGTCCTTCTTTTGTATTTCTGGCTTCAAGGAGGATCAATGTGGGCAAGCCTTGGTGTATGTGCTGCATGTCCCTGCACTGGATGACATGCCATGCCTTTTGATCTCTTTTGCTTTGGCCACGAATTTTGCTTTTTAATTTTTTTAATTCAAGTATCAATGCCATGTCCCTCATTTCTTCCCATTCAAGTAGTGCCTACTTCATTGATTTTTCCCCTGCTTTTGCAACAGCTGTGAGGTTACTTTTGGCCTCTTTTGGTCCTTTGCACTGCACCTCATTTCCGCCCAGACCACTTTCTTGTAGTCACTATATCTCCTGATTTTCCATTTTTTGGCCTTTTTTTCAACTGCATTTCTTTTGATGATATCTCCTTTCTCAAGTGTTTGAAAGCCTTCCTTTGAAGGGCTCGCAAGATTCCGTTTGCCTTCCCGAAAGGAAATTTCATTTCCTTTCGGGAAGGCAAACGGAATCTTGCGATTTCAATGGGGACCAATTGGGCAAGCTTTGGTGCAAGTCCCTGCACTGGATGGCATGCCATGCCTTTTGATGGCTTTTGCTCTGGCAAAGATTTTTTAATTTTTTTCTTTTTTTTTTTTAAGTGTCCATGCCATGTCCCTTATTTCTTCCCATTCAAGTAGTGCCTACTTCTTTGATTTTTCCCCTGCTTTTGCAACAGCTGTGAGGTTACTTTTGGCCTCTTTTGGTCCTTTGCACTGCACCTCAGTTCTGCCCAGACCACTTTCTTGAAGTCACAAAATTTCCCAATTTCTTTTTTTTTTTCTTCAATTTCATTTCCTGTGCTGGTATCTCTATTCCAGAGTGTTTGTAGGTCCTTCTTTTGTATTTCTGGCTTCAAGGAGGATCAATGTGGGCAAGCCTTGGTGTATGTGCTGCATGTCCCTGCACTGGATGACATGCCATGCCTTTTGATCTCTTTTGCTTTGGCCACGAATTTTGCTTTTTAATTTTTTTAATTCAAGTGTCCATTCCATGTCCCTTATTTCTTCCCATTCAAGTAGTGCCTACTTCTTTGATTTTTCCCCTGCTTTTGCAACAGCTGTGAGGTTACTTTTGGCCTCTTTTGGTCCTTTGCACTGCACCTCAGTTCTGCCCAGACCACTTTCTTTTAGTCACAAAATTTCCCAATATCTTCTTTTTTTTTTTTTCTTCAATTTCATTTCCTTTGCTGGTATCTCTGTTCCAGAGTGGTTCTAAGTCCTTCTTTTGTATTTCTGGCTTCAAGGAGGATCAATGTGGGCAAGCCTTGGTGTATGTGCTGCATGTCCCTGCACTGGATGACATGCCATGCCATTTCATCGCTTTTGCTTTGGCCACGAATTTTGCTTTTTAATTATTTTAAATGAAGAATCAAAGTCCATGTCCCTCATTTCTTCCCCTCCAAGTAGTGCCTACTTCTTTCATTTTCCCCCTGCTTTTGCAACAGCTGTGAGGTTACTTTTGGCCTCTTTTGGTCCTTTGCACTGCACCTCATTTCCACCCAGACCACTTTCTTGTAGTCACTATATCTCCTGATTTTCCATTTTTTGGCCTTTTTTTCAACTGCATTTCTTTTGATGATATCTCCTTTCTCAAGTGTTTGAAAGCCTTCCTTTGAAGGGCTCGCAAGATTCCGTTTGCCTTCCCGAAAGGAAATTTCATTTCCTTTCGGGAAGGCAAACGGAATCTTGCGATTTCAATGGGGACCAATTGGGCAAGCTTTGCTGCAAGTCCCTGCACTGGATGGCATGCCATGCCTTTTGATGGCTTTTGCTCTGGCAAAGATTTTTAAATTTTTTTCTTTTTTTTTTTAAGTGTCCATGCCATGTCCCTCATTTCTTCCCCTCCAAGTAGTGCCTACTTCTTTGATTTTTCCCCTGCTTTTGCAACAGCTGTGAGGTTACTTTTGGCCTCTTTTGGTCCTTTGCACTGCACCTCAGTTCTGCCCAGACCACTTTCTTGAAGTCACAAAATTTCCCATTTTCTTTTTTTTTTTCTTCAATTTCATTTCCTTTGCTGGTATCTCTATTCCAGAGTGTTTGTAGGTCCTTCTTTTGTATTTCTGGCTTCAAGGAGGATCAATGTGGGCAAGCCTTGGTGTATGTGCTGCATGTCCCTGCACTGGATGACATGCCATGCCATTTCATCGCTTTTGCTTTGGCCACGAATTTTGCTTTTTAATTATTTTAAATGAAGAATCAAAGTCCATGTCCCTCATTTCTTCCCCTCCAAGTAGTGCCTACTTCTTTCATTTTCCCCCTGCTTTTGCAACAGCTGTGAGGTTACTTTTGGCCTCTTTTGGTCCTTTGCACTGCACCTCAGTTCTGCCCAGACCACTTTCTTGAAGTCACAAAATTTCCCAATTTCTTTTTTTTTTCTTCAATTTCATTTCCTGTGCTGGTATCTCTATTCCAGAGTGTTTGTAGGTCCTTCTTTTGTATTTCTGGCTTCAAGGAGGATCAATGTGGGCAAGCCTTGGTGTATGTGCTGCATGTCCCTGCACTGGATGACATGCCATGCCTTTTGATCTCTTTTGCTTTGGCCACGAATTTTGCTTTTTAATTTTTTTAAATGAAGAATCAAAGTCCATGTCCCTCATTTCTTCCCCTCCAAGTAGTGCCTACTTGTTTCATTTTCCCCCTGCTTTTGCAACAGCTGTGAGGTTACTTTTGGCCTCTTTTGGTCCTTTGCACTGCACCTCATTTCCACCCAGACCACTTTCTTGTAGTCACTATATCTCCTGATTTTCCATTTTTTGGCCTTTATTTCAACTGCATTTCTTTTGATGATATCTCCTTTCTCAAGTGTTTGAAAGCCTTCCTTTGAAGGGCTCGCAAGATTCCGTTTGCCTTCCCGAAAGGAAATTTCATTTCCTTTCGGGAAGGCAAACGGAATCTTGCGATTTCAATGGGGACCAATTGGGCAAGCTTTGGTGCAAGTCCCTGCACTGGATGGCATGCCATGCCTTTTGATGGCTTTTGCTCTGGCAAAGATTTTTTAATTTTTTTCTTTTTTTTTTTAAGTGTCCATGCCATGTCCCTTATTTCTTCCCATTCAAGTAGTGCCTACTTCTTTGATTTTTCCGCTGCTTTTGCAACAGCTGTGAGGTTACTTTTGGCCTCTTTTGGTCCTTTGCACTGCACCTCAGTTCTGCCCAGACCACTTTCTTGAAGTCACAAAATTTCCCAATTTCTTTTTTTTTTTCTTCAATTTCATTTCCTGTGCTGGTATCTCTATTCCAGAGTGTTTGTAGGTCCTTCTTTTGTATTTCTGGCTTCAAGGAGGATCAATGTGGGCAAGCCTTGGTGTATGTGCTGCATGTCCCTGCACTGGATGACATGCCATGCCTTTTGATCTCTTTTGCTTTGGCCACGAATTTTGCTTTTTAATTTTTTTAATTCAAGTATCAATGCCATGTCCCTCATTTCTTCCCCTCCAAGTAGTGCCTACTTCTTTGATTTTTCCCCTGCTTTTGCAACAGCTGTGAGGTTACTTTTGGCCTCTTTTGGTCCTTTGCACTGCACCTCAGTTCTGCCCAGACCACTTTCTTGAAGTCACAAAATTTCCCAATTTCTTTTTTTTTTTTTTTTTTTCAATTTCATTTCCTTTGCTGGTATCTCTATTCCAGAGTGGTTCTAAGTCCTTGTTTTGTATTTCTGGCTTCAAGGAGGATCAATGTGGGCAAGCCTTGGTGTATGTGCTGCATGTCCCTGCACTGGATGACATGCCATGCCATTTCATCGCTTTTGCTTTGGCCACGAATTTTGCTTTTTAATTATTTTAAATGAAGAATCAAAGTCCATGTCCCTCATTTCTTCCCCCCCAAGTAGTGCCTACTTCTTTCATTTTCCCCCTGCTTTTGCAACAGCTGTGAGGTTACTTATGACCTCTTTTGGTCCTTTGCACTGCACCTCATTTCTGCCCAGACCACTTTCTTGTAGTCACTATATCTCCTGATTTTCCATTTTTTGGCCTTTTTTTCAACTGCATTTCTTTTGATGATATCTCCTTTCTCAAGTGTTTGAAAGCCTTCCTTTGAAGGGCTCGCAAGATTCCGTTTGCCTTCCCGAAAGGAAATTTCATTTCCTTTCGGGAAGGCAAACGGAATCTTGCGATTTCAATGGGGACCAATTGGGCAAGCTTTGGTGCAAGTCCCCGCACTGGATGGCATGCCATGCCTTTTGATGGCTTTTGCTCTGGCAAAGATTTTTTAATTTTTTTCTTTTTTTTTTTTTTAAGTGTCCATGCCATGTCCCTTATTTCTTCCCATTCAAGTAGTGCCTACTTCTTTGATTTTTCCCCTGCTTTTGCAACAGCTGTGAGGTTACTTTTGGCCTCTTTTGGTCCTTTGCACTGCACCTCAGTTCTGCCCAGACCACTTTCTTGAAGTCACAAAATTTCCCAATTTCTTTTTTTTTTTTTTCTTCAATTTCATTTCCTTTGCTGGTATCTCTATTCCAGAGTGTTTGTAGGTCCTTCTTTTGTATTTCTGGCTTCAAGGAGGATCAATGTGGGCAAGCCTTGGTGTATGTGCTGCATGTCCCTGCACTGGATGACATGCCATGCCTTTTGATCTCTTTTGCTTTGGCCACGAATTTTGCTTTTTAATTTTTTTAATTCAAGTATCAATGCCATGTCCCTCATTTCTTCCCATTCAAGTAGTGCCTACTTCATTGATTTTTCCCCTGCTTTTGCAACAGCTGTGAGGTTACTTTTGGCCTCTTTTGGTCCTTTGCACTGCACCTCAGTTCTGCCCAGACCACTTTCTTGAAGTCACAAAATTTCCCAATTTCTTTTTTTTTTTTTTTTTTTTCAATTTCATTTCCTTTGCTGGTATCTCTATTCCAGAGAGGTTCTAAGTCCTTCTTTTGTATTTCTGGCTTCGCGGAGGATCAATGTGGGCAAGCCTTGGTGTATGTGCTGCATGTCCCTGCACTGGATGACATGCGATGCCATTTCATCGCTTTTGCTTTGGCCACGAATTTTGCTTTTTAATTATTTTAAATGAAGAATCAAAGTCCATGTCCCTCATTTCTTCCCCTCCAAGTAGTGCCTACTTCTTTCATTTTCCCCCTGCTTTTGCAACAGCTGTGAGGTTACTTATGACCTCTTTTGGTCCTTTGCACTGCACCTCATTTCTGCCCAGACCACTTTCTTGTAGTCACTATATCTCCTGATTTTCCATTTTTTGGCCTTTTTTTCAACTGCATTTCTTTTGATGATATCTCCTTTCTCAAGTGTTTGAAAGCCTTCCTTTGAAGGGCTCGCAAGATTCCGTTTGCCTTCCCGAAAGGAAATTTCATTTCCTTTCGGGAAGGCAAACGGAATCTTGCGATTTCAATGGGGACCAATTGGGCAAGCTTTGGTGCAAGTCCCCGCACTGGATGGCATGCCATGCCTTTTGATGGCTTTTGCTCTGGCAAAGATTTTTTAATTTTTTTCTTTTTTTTTTTTTTAAGTGTCCATGCCATGTCCCTTATTTCTTCCCATTCAAGTAGTGCCTACTTCTTTGATTTTTCCCCTGCTTTTGCAACAGCTGTGAGGTTACTTTTGGCCTCTTTTGGTCCTTTGCACTGCACCTCAGTTCTGCCCAGACCACTTTCTTGAAGTCACAAAATTTCCCAATTTCTTTTTTTTTTTTTTCTTCAATTTCATTTCCTTTGCTGGTATCTCTATTCCAGAGTGTTTGTAGGTCCTTCTTTTGTATTTCTGGCTTCAAGGAGGATCAATGTGGGCAAGCCTTGTTGTATGTGCTGCATGTCCCTGCACTGGATGACATGCCATGCCTTTTGATCTCTTTTGCTTTGGCCACGAATTTTGCTTTTTAATTTTTTTAATTCAAGTATCAATGCCATGTCCCTCATTTCTTCCCATTCAAGTAGTGCCTACTTCATTGATTTTTCCCCTGCTTTTGCAACAGCTGTGAGGTTACTTTTGGCCTCTTTTGGTCCTTTGCACTGCACCTCATTTCCGCCCAGACCACTTTCTTGTAGTCACTATATCTCCTGATTTTCCATTTTTTGGCCTTTATTTCAACTGCATTTCTTTTGATGATATCTCCTTTCTCAAGTGTTTGAAAGCCTTCCTTTGAAGGGCTCGCAAGATTCCGTTTGCCTTCCCGAAAGGAAATTTCATTTCCTTTCGGGAAGGCAAACGGAATCTTGCGATTTCAATGGGGACCAATTGGGCAAGCTTTGGTGCAAGTCCCTGCACTGGATGGCATGCCATGCCTTTTGATGGCTTTTGCTCTGGCAAAGATTTTTTAATTTTTTTCTTTTTTTTTTTTAAGTGTCCATGCCATGTCCCTTATTTCTTCCCATTCAAGTAGTGCCTACTTCTTTGATTTTTCCCCTGCTTTTGCAACAGCTGTGAGGTTACTTTTGGCCTCTTTTGGTCCTTTGCACTGCACCTCAGTTCTGCCCAGACCACTTTCTTGAAGTCACAAAATTTCCCAATTTCTTTTTTTTTTTCTTCAATTTCATTTCCTGTGCTGGTATCTCTATTCCAGAGTGTTTGTAGGTCCTTCTTTTGTATTTCTGGCTTCAAGGAGGATCAATGTGGGCAAGCCTTGGTGTATGTGCTGCATGTCCCTGCACTGGAGGACATGCCATGCCTTTTGATCTCTTTTGCTTTGGCCACGAATTTTGCTTTTTAATTTTTTTAATTCAAGTATCAATGCCATGTCCCTCATTTCTTCCCCTCCAAGTAGTGCCTACTTCTTTGATTTTTCCCCTGCTTTTGCAACAGCTGTGAGGTTACTTTTGGCCTCTTTTGGTCCTTTGCACTGCACCTCAGTTCTGCCCAGACCACTTTCTTTTAGTCACAAAATTTCCCAATTTCTTTTTTTTTTTTTTTTCTTCAATTTCATTTCCTTTGCTGGTATCTCTGTTCCAGAGTGGTTCTAAGTCCTTCTTTTGTATTTCTGGCTTCAAGGAGGATCAATTTGGGCAAGCCTTGGTGTATGTGCTGCATGTCCCTGCACTGGATGACATGCCATGCCTTTTGATCTCTTTTGCTTTGGCCACGAATTTTGCTTTTTAATTTTTTTAATTCAAGTATCAATGCCATGTCCCTTATTTCTTCCCATTCAAGTAGTGCCTACTTCATTGATTTTTCCCCTGCTTTTGCAACAGCTGTGAGGTTACTTTTGGCCTCTTTTGGTCCTTTGCACTGCACCTCATTTCCACCCAGACCACTTTCTTGTAGTCACTATATCTCCTGATTTTCCATTTTTTGGCCTTTTTTTCAACTGCATTTCTTTTGATGATATCTCCTTTCTCAAGTGTTTGAAAGCCTTCCTTTGAAGGGCTCGCAAGATTCCGTTTGCCTTCCCGAAAGGAAATTTCATTTCCTTTCGGGAAGGCAAACGGAATCTTGCGATTTCAATGGGGACCAATTGGGCAAGCTTTGCTGCAAGTCCCTGCACTGGATGGCATGCCATGCCTTTTGATGGCTTTTGCTCTGGCAAAGATTTTTAAATTTTTTTCTTTTTTTTTTTAAGTGTCCATGCCATGTCCCTCATTTCTTCCCCTCCAAGTAGTGCCTACTTCTTTGATTTTTCCCCTGCTTTTGCAACAGCTGTGAGGTTACTTTTGGCCTCTTTTGGTCCTTTGCACTGCACCTCAGTTCTGCCCAGACCACTTTCTTGAAGTCACAAAATTTCCCATTTTCTTTTTTTTTTTCTTCAATTTCATTTCCTTTGCTGGTATCTCTATTCCAGAGTGTTTGTAGGTCCTTCTTTTGTATTTCTGGCTTCAAGGAGGATCAATGTGGGCAAGCCTTGGTGTATGTGCTGCATGTCCCTGCACTGGATGACATGCCATGCCTTTTGATCTCTTTTGCTTTGGCCACGAATTTTGCTTTTTAATTTTTTTAATTCAAGTATCAATGCCATGTCCCTCATTTCTTCCCCTCCAAGTAGTGCCTACTTCTTTGATTTTTCCCCTGCTTTTGCAACAGCTGTGAGGTTACTTTTGGCCTCTTTTGGTCCTTTGCACTGCACCTCAGTTCTGCCCAGACCACTTTCTTGAAGTCACAAAATTTCCCAATTTCTTTTTTTTTTCTTCAATTTCATTTCCTGTGCTGGTATCTCTATTCCAGAGTGTTTGTAGGTCCTTCTTTTGTATTTCTGGCTTCAAGGAGGATCAATGTGGGCAAGCCTTGATGTATGTGCTGCATGTCCCTGCACTGGATGACATGCCATGCCTTTTGATCTCTTTTGCTTTGGCCACGAATTTTGCTTTTTAATTTTTTTAAATGAAGAATCAAAGTCCATGTCCCTCATTTCTTCCCCTCCAAGTAGTGCCTACTTGTTTCATTTTCCCCCTGCTTTTGCAACAGCTGTGAGGTTACTTTTGGCCTCTTTTGGTCCTTTGCACTGCACCTCATTTCCACCCAGACCACTTTCTTGTAGTCACTATATCTCCTGATTTTCCATTTTTTGGCCTTTATTTCAACTGCATTTCTTTTGATGATATCTCCTTTCTCAAGTGTTTGAAAGCCTTCCTTTGAAGGGCTCGCAAGATTCCGTTTGCCTTCCCGAAAGGAAATTTCATTTCCTTTCGGGAAGGCAAACGGAATCTTGCGATTTCAATGGGCACCAATTGGGCAAGCTTTGGTGCAAGTCCCTGCACTGGATGGCATGCCATGCCTTTTGATGGCTTTTGCTCTGGCAAAGATTTTTTAATTTTTTTCTTTTTTTTTTTAAGTGTCCATGCCATGTCCCTTATTTCTTCCCATTCAAGTAGTGCCTACTTCTTTGATTTTTCCCCTGCTTTTGCAACAGCTGTGAGGTTACTTTTGGCCTCTTTTGGTCCTTTGCACTGCACCTCAGTTCTGCCCAGACCACTTTCTTGAAGTCACAAAATTTCCCAATTTCTTTTTTTTTTTCTTCAATTTCATTTCCTGTGCTGGTATCTCTATTCCAGAGTGTTTGTAGGTCCTTCTTTTGTATTTCTGGCTTCAAGGAGGATCAATGTGGGCAAGCCTTGGTGTATGTGCTGCATGTCCCTGCACTGGATGACATGCCATGCCTTTTGATCTCTTTTGCTTTGGCCACGAATTTTGCTTTTTAATTTTTTTAATTCAAGTATCAATGCCATGTCCCTCATTTCTTCCCCTCCAAGTAGTGCCTACTTCTTTGATTTTTCCCCTGCTTTTGCAACAGCTGTGAGGTTACTTTTGGCCTCTTTTGGTCCTTTGCACTGCACCTCAGTTCTGCCCAGACCACTTTCTTGAAGTCACAAAATTTCCCAATTTCTTTTTTTTTTTTTCTTCAATTTCATTTCCTGTGCTTGTATCTCTATTCCAGAGTGTTTCTAGGTCCTTCTTTTGTATTTCTGGCTTCGCGGAGGATCAATGTGGGCAAGCCTTGGTGTATGTGCTGCATGTCCCTGCACTGGATGACATGCGATGCCATTTCATCGCTTTTGCTTTGGCCACGAATTTTGCTTTTTAATTATTTTAAATGAAGAATCAAAGTCCATGTCCCTCATTTCTTCCCCCCCAAGTAGTGCCTACTTCTTTCATTTTCCCCCTGCTTTTGCAACAGCTGTGAGGTTACTTATGACCTCTTTTGGTCCTTTGCACTGCACCTCATTTCTGCCCAGACCACTTTCTTGTAGTCACTATATCTCCTGATTTTCCATTTTTTGGCCTTTTTTTCAACTGCATTTCTTTTGATGATATCTCCTTTCTCAAGTGTTTGAAAGCCTTCCTTTGAAGGGCTCGCAAGATTCCGTTTGCCTTCCCGAAAGGAAATTTCATTTCCTTTCGGGAAGGCAAACGGAATCTTGCGATTTCAATGGGGACCAATTGGGCAAGCTTTGGTGCAAGTCCCCGCACTGGATGGCATGCCATGCCTTTTGATGGCTTTTGCTCTGGCAAAGATTTTTTAATTTTTTTCTTTTTTTTTTTTTTAAGTGTCCATGCCATGTCCCTTATTTCTTCCCATTCAAGTAGTGCCTACTTCTTTGATTTTTCCCCTGCTTTTGCAACAGCTGTGAGGTTACTTTTGGCCTCTTTTGGTCCTTTGCACTGCACCTCAGTTCTGCCCAGACCACTTTCTTGAAGTCACAAAATTTCCCAATTTCTTTTTTTTTTTTTTCTTCAATTTCATTTCCTTTGCTGGTATCTCTATTCCAGAGTGTTTGTACGTCCTTCTTTTGTATTTCTGGCTTCAAGGAGGATCAATGTGGGCAAGCCTTGGTGTATGTGCTGCATGTCCCTGCACTGGATGACATGCCATGCCTTTTGATCTCTTTTGCTTTGGCCACGAATTTTGCTTTTTAATTTTTTTAATTCAAGTATCAATGCCATGTCCCTCATTTCTTCCCATTCAAGTAGTGCCTACTTCATTGATTTTTCCCCTGCTTTTGCAACAGCTGTGAGGTTACTTTTGGCCTCTTTTGGTCCTTTGCACTGCACCTCATTTCCGCCCAGACCACTTTCTTGTAGTCACTATATCTCCTGATTTTCCATTTTTTGGCCTTTATTTCAACTGCATTTCTTTTGATGATATCTCCTTTCTCAAGTGTTTGAAAGCCTTCCTTTGAAGGGCTCGCAAGATTCCGTTTGCCTTCCCGAAAGGAAATTTCATTTCCTTTCGGGAAGGCAAACGGAATCTTGCGATTTCAATGGGGACCAATTGGGCAAGCTTTGGTGCAAGTCCCTGCACTGGATGGCATGCCATGCCTTTTGATGGCTTTTGCTCTGGCAAAGATTTTTTAATTTTTTTCTTTTTTTTTTTTAAGTGTCCATGCCATGTCCCTTATTTCTTCCCATTCAAGTAGTGCCTACTTCTTTGATTTTTCCCCTGCTTTTGCAACAGCTGTGAGGTTACTTTTGGCCTCTTTTGGTCCTTTGCACTGCACCTCAGTTCTGCCCAGACCACTTTCTTGAAGTCACAAAATTTCCCAATTTCTTTTTTTTTTTCTTCAATTTCATTTCCTGTGCTGGTATCTCTATTCCAGAGTGTTTGTAGGTCCTTCTTTTGTATTTCTGGCTTCAAGGAGGATCAATGTGGGCAAGCCTTGGTGTATGTGCTGCATGTCCCTGCACTGGATGACATGCCATGCCTTTTGATCTCTTTTGCTTTGGCCACGAATTTTGCTTTTTAATTTTTTTAATTCAAGTATCAATGCCATGTCCCTCATTTCTTCCCCTCCAAGTAGTGCCTACTTCTTTGATTTTTCCCCTGCTTTTGCAACAGCTGTGAGGTTACTTTTGGCCTCTTTTGGTCCTTTGCACTGCACCTCAGTTCTGCCCAGACCACTTTCTTGAAGTCACAAAATTTCCCAATTTCTTTTTTTTTTTTTTTTTTTCAATTTCATTTCCTTTGCTGGTATCTCTATTCCAGAGTGGTTCTAAGTCCTTCTTTTGTATTTCTGGCTTCGCGGAGGATCAATGTGGGCAAGCCTTGGTGTATGTGCTGCATGTCCCTGCACTGGATGACATGCCATGCCATTTCATCGCTTTTGCTTTGGCCACGAATTTTGCTTTTTAATTATTTTAAATGAAGAATCAAAGTCCATGTCCCTCATTTCTTCCCCTCCAAGTAGTGCCTACTTCTTTCATTTTCCCCCTGCTTTTGCAACAGCTGTGAGGTTACTTATGACCTCTTTTGGTCCTTTGCACTGCACCTCATTTCTGCCCAGACCACTTTCTTGTAGTCACTATATCTCCTGATTTTCCATTTTTTGGCCTTTTTTTCAACTGCATTTCTTTTGATGATATCTCCTTTCTCAAGTGTTTGAAAGCCTTCCTTTGAAGGGCTCGCAAGATCCGTTTGCCTTCCCGAAAGGAAATTTCATTTCCTTTCGGGAAGGCAAACGGAATCTTGCGATTTCAATGGGGACCAATTGGGCAAGCTTTGGTGCAAGTCCCCGCACTGGATGGCATGCCATGCCTTTTGATGGCTTTTGCTCTGGCAAAGATTTTTTAATTTTTTTCTTTTTTTTTTTTTTAAGTGTCCATGCCATGTCCCTTATTTCTTCCCATTCAAGTAGTGCCTACTTCTTTGATTTTTCCCCTGCTTTTGCAACAGCTGTGAGGTTACTTTTGGCCTCTTTTGGTCCTTTGCACTGCACCTCAGTTCTGCCCAGACCACTTTCTTGAAGTCACAAAATTTCCCAATTTCTTTTTTTTTTTTTTCTTCAATTTCATTTCCTTTGCTGGTATCTCTATTCCAGAGTGTTTGTACGTCCTTCTTTTGTATTTCTGGCTTCAAGGAGGATCAATGTGGGCAAGCCTTGGTGTATGTGCTGCATGTCCCTGCACTGGATGACATGCCATGCCTTTTGATCTCTTTTGCTTTGGCCACGAATTTTGCTTTTTAATTTTTTTAATTCAAGTATCAATGCCATGTCCCTCATTTCTTCCCATTCAAGTAGTGCCTACTTCATTGATTTTTCCCCTGCTTTTGCAACAGCTGTGAGGTTACTTTTGGCCTCTTTTGGTCCTTTGCACTGCACCTCATTTCCGCCCAGACCACTTTCTTGTAGTCACTATATCTCCTGATTTTCCATTTTTTGGCCTTTATTTCAACTGCATTTCTTTTGATGATATCTCCTTTCTCAAGTGTTTGAAAGCCTTCCTTTGAAGGGCTCGCAAGATTCCGTTTGCCTTCCCGAAAGGAAATTTCATTTCCTTTCGGGAAGGCAAACGGAATCTTGCGATTTCAATGGAAACCAATTGGGCAAGCTTTGCTGCAAGTCCCTGCACTGGATGGCATGCCATGCCTTTTGATGGCTTTTGCTCTGGCAAAGATTTTTTAATTTTTTTCTTTTTTTTTTTAAGTGTCCATGCCATGTCCCTTATTTCTTCCCATTCAAGTAGTGCCTACTTCTTTGATTTTTCCCCTGCTTTTGCAACAGCTGTGAGGTTACTTTTGGCCTCTTTTGGTCCTTTGCACTGCACTTCAGTTCTGCCCAGACCACTTTCTTGAAGTCACAAAATTTCCCAATTTCTTTTTTTTTTTCTTCAATTTCATTTCCTGTGCTGGTATCTCTATTCCAGAGTGTTTGTAGGTCCTTCTTTTGTATTTCTGGCTTCAAGGAGGATCAATGTGGGCAAGCCTTGGTGTATGTGCTGCATGTCCCTGCACTGGATGACATGCCATGCCTTTTGATCTCTTTTGCTTTGGCCATGAATTTTGCTTTTTAATTTTTTTAATTCAAGTATCAATGCCATGTCCCTCATTTCTTCCCCTCCAAGTTGTGCCTACTTCTTTGATTTTTCCCCTGCTTTTGCAACGGCTGTGAGGTTACTTTTGGCCTCTTTTGGTCCTTTGCACTGCACCTCAGTTCTGCCCAGACCACTTTCTTGAAGTCACAAAATTTCCCAATTTCTTTTTTTTTTTTTTTTTCAATTTCATTTCCTTTGCTGGTATCTCTATTCCAGAGTGTTTGTAGGTCCTTCTTTTGTATTTCTGGCTTCAAGGAGGATCAATTTGGGCAAGCCTTGGTGTATGTGCTGCATGTCCCTGCACTGGATGACATGCCATGCCATTTCATCTCTTTTGCTTTGGCCATGAATTTTGCTTTTTAATTTTTTTAATTCAAGTATCAATGCCATGTCCCTTATTTCTTCCCCTCCAAGTAGTGCCTACTTCATTGATTTTTCCCCTGCTTTTGCAACAGCTGTGAGGTTACTTTTGGCCTCTTTTGGTCCTTTGCACTGCACCTCAGTTCTGCCCAGACAACTTTCTTTTAGTCACAAAATTTCCCAATTTCTTTTTTTTTTTTTGTTTTCAATTTCATTTCCTTTGCTGGTATCTCTATTCCAGAGTGTTTGTAGGTCCTTCTTTTGTATTTCTGGCTTCGCAGAGGATCAATGTGGGCAAGCCTTGGTGTATGTGCTGCATGTCCCTGCACTGGATGACATGCCATGACTTTTGATCTCTTTAGCTTTGGCTCCGAATTTTGCTTTTTAATTTTTTTAATTCAAGTATCAATGCCATGTCCCTTATTTCTTCCCATTCAAGTAGTGCCTACTTCATTGATTTTTCCCCTGCTTTTGCAACAGCTGTGAGGTTACTTTTGGCCTCTTTTGGTCCTTTGCACTGCACCTCATTTCCGCCCAGACCACTTTCTTGTAGTCACTATATCTCCTGATTTTCCATTTTTTGGCCTTTTTTTCAACTGCATTTCTTTTGATGATATCTCCTTTCTCAAGTGTTTGAAAGCCTTCCTTTGAAGGGCTCGCAAGATTCCGTTTGCCTTCCCGAAAGGAAATTTCATTTCCTTTCGGGAAGGCAAACGGAATCTTGCGATTTCAATGGGGACCAATTGGGCAAGCTTTGCTGCAAGTCCCCGCACTGGATGGCATGCCATGCCTTTTGATGGCTTTTGCTCTGGCAAAGATTTTTTAATTTTTTTCTTTTTTTTTTTAAGTGTCCATGCCATGTCCCTCATTTCTTCCCCTCCAAGTAGTGCCTACTTCATTGATTTTTCCCCTGCTTTTGCAACAGCTGTGAGGTTTCTTTTGGCCTCTTTTGGTCCTTTGCACTGCACCTCAGTTCTGCCCAGACCACTTTCTTGAAGTCACAAAATTTCCCAATTTCTTTTTTTTTTTCTTCAATTTCATTTCCTGTGCTGGTATCTCTATTCCAGAGTGTTTGTAGGTCCTTCTTTTGTATTTCTGGCTTCAAGGAGGATCAATGTGGGCAAGCCTTGGTGTATGTGCTGCATGTCCCTGCACTGGATGACATGCCATGCCTTTTGATCTCTTTTGCTTTGGCCATGAATTTTGCTTTTTAATTTTTTTAATTCAAGTATCAATGCCATGTCCCTCATTTCTTCCCCTCCAAGTTGTGCCTACTTCTTTGATTTTTCCCCTGCTTTTGCAACAGCTGTGAGGTTACTTTTGGCCTCTTTTGGTCCTTTGCACTGCACCTCAGTTCTGCCCAGACCACTTTCTTTTAGTCACAAAATTTCCCAATTTCTTTTTTTTTTTTTGTTTTCAATTTCATTTCTTTTGCTGGTATCTCTATTCCAGAGTGTTTGTAGGTCCTTCTTTTGTATTTCTGGCTTCAAGGAGGATCAATGTGGGCAAGCCTTGGTGTATGTGCTGCATGTCCCTGCACTGGATGACATGCCATGACTTTTGATCTCTTTAGCTTTGGCTCCGAATTTTGCTTTTTAATTTTTTTAATTCAAGTATCAATGCCATGTCCCTTATTTCTTCCCATTCAAGTAGTGCCTACTTCATTGATTTTTCCCCTGCTTTTGCAACAGCTGTGAGGTTACTTTTGGCCTCTTTTGGTCCTTTGCACTGCACCTCATTTCCGCCCAGACCACTTTCTTGTAGTCACTATATCTCCTGATTTTCCATTTTTTGGCCTTTTTTTCAACTGCATTTCTTTTGATGATATCTCCTTTCTCAAGTGTTTGAAAGCCTTCCTTTGAAGGGCTCGCAAGATTCCGTTTGCCTTCCCGAAAGGAAATTTCATTTCCTTTCGGGAAGGCAAACGGAATCTTGCGATTTCAATGGGGACCAATTGGGCAAGCTTTGCTGCAAGTCCCCGCACTGGATGGCATGCCATGCCTTTTGATGGCTTTTGCTCTGGCAAAGATTTTTTAATTTTTTTCTTTTTTTTTTTAAGTGTCCATGCCATGTCCCTCATTTCTTCCCCTCCAAGTAGTGCCTACTTCATTGATTTTTCCCCTGCTTTTGCAACAGCTGTGAGGTTACTTTTGGCCTCTTTTGGTCCTTTGCACTGCACCTCAGTTCTGCCCAGACCACTTTCTTGAAGTCACAAAATTTCCCAATTTCTTTTTTTTTTTTTTTTTTTTTTCAATTTCATTTCCTTTGCTGGTATCTCTATTCCAGAGTGTTTGTAGGTCCTTCTTTTGTATTTCTGGCTTCAAGGAGGATCAATGTGGGCAAGCCTTGGTGTATGTGCTGCATGTCCCTGCACTGGATGACATGCCATGCCTTTTCATCTCTTTTGCTTTGGCCACGAATTTTGCTTTTTAATTTTTTTAATTCAAGCATCAATGCCATGTCCCTCATTTCTTCCCCTCCAAGTAGTGCCTACTTCTTTGATTTTTCCCCTGCTTTTGCAACAGCTGTGAGGTTACTTTTGGCCTCTTTTGGTCCTTTGCACTGCACCTCAGTTCTGCCCAGACCACTTTCTTTTAGTCACAAAATTTCCCAATTTCTTTTTTTTTTTTTTTTCCAATTTCATTTCCTTTGCTGGTATTTCTATTCCAGAGTGGTTCTAAGTCCTTCTTTTGTATTTCTGGCTTTAAGGAAGATCAATTTAAGCAAGCCTTGGTGTATGTGCTGCATGTCCCTGCACTGGATGACATGCCATGCCATTTCATCTCTTTTGCTTTGGCCACGAATTTTGCTTTTTAATTTTTTTAAATGAAGAATCAAAGTCCATGTCCCTCATTTCTTCCCCTCCAAGTAGTGCCTACTTCTTTCATTTTTCCCTGCTTTTGCAACAGCTGTGAGGTTACTTTTGGCCTCTTTTGGTCCTTTGCACTGCACCTCATTTCCGCCCAGACCACTTTCTTGTAGTCACTATATCTCCTGATTTTCCATTTTTTGGCCTTTTTTTCAACTGCATTTCTTTTGATGATATCTCCTTTCTCAAGTGTTTGAAAGCCTTCCTTTGAAGGGCTCGCAAGATTCCGTTTGCCTTCCCGAAAGGAAATTTCATTTCCTTTCGGGAAGGCAAACGGAATCTTGCGATTTCAATGGGCACCAATTGGGCAAGCTTTGGTGCAAGTCCCTGCACTGGATGGCATGCCATGCCTTTTGATGGCTTTTGCTCTGGCAAAGATTTTTTAATTTTTTTCTTTTTTTTTTTTTAAGTGTCCATGCCATGTCCCTTATTTCTTCCCATTCAAGTAGTGCCTACTTCTTTGATTTTTCCCCTGCTTTTGCAACAGCTGTGAGGTTACTTTTGGCCTCTTTTGGTCCTTTGCACTGCACCGCATTTCCGCCCAGACCACTTTCTTGTAGTCACTATATCTCCTGATTTTCCATTTTTTGGCCTTTTTTTCAACTGCATTTCTTTTGATGATATCTCCTTTCTCAAGTGTTTGAAAGCCGTCCTTTGAAGGGCTCGCAAGATTCCGTTTGCCTTCCCGAAAGGAAATTTCATTTCCTTTCGGGAAGGCAAACGGAATCTTGCGATTTCAATGGGGACCAATTGGGCAAGCTTTGGTGCAAGTCCCTGCACTGGATGGCATGCCATGCCTTTTGATGGCTTTTGCTCTGGCAAAGATTTTTTAATTTTTTTCTTTTTTTTTTTTAAGTGTCCATGCCATGTCCCTTATTTCTTCCCATTCAAGTAGTGCCTACTTCTTTGATTTTTCCCCTGCTTTTGCAACAGCTGTGAGGTTACTTTTGGCCTCTTTTGGTCCTTTGCACTGCACCTCAGTTCTGCCCAGACCACTTTCTTGAAGTCACAAAATTTCCCAATTTCTTTTTTTTTTTTCTTCAATTTCATTTCCTGTGCTGGTATCTCTATTCCAGAGTGTTTGTAGGTCCTTCTTTTGTATTTCTGGCTTCAAGGAGGATCAATGTGGGCAAGCCTTGGTGTATGTGCTGCATGTCCCTGCACTGGATGACATGCCATGCCTTTTGATCTCTTTTGCTTTGGCCATGAATTTTGCTTTTTAATTTTTTAATTCAAGCATCAATGCCATGTCCCTCATTTCTTCCCATTCAAGTAGTGCCTACTTCTTTGATTTTTCCCCTGCTTTTGCAACAGCTGTGAGGTTACTTTTGGCCTCTTTTGGTCCTTTGCACTGCACCTCAGTTCTGCCCAGACCACTTTCTTGAAGTCACAAAATTTCCCAATTTCTTTTTTTTTTTTTTCTTCAATTTCATTTCCTGTGCTTGTATCTCTATTCCAGAGTGTTTCTAGGTCCTTCTTTTGTATTTCTGGCTTCAAGGAGGATCAATTTGGGCAAGCCTTGTTGTATGTGCTGCATGTCCCTGTACTGGATGACATACCATGCCTTTTGATCTCTTTTGCTTTGGCCATGAATTTTGCTTTTTAATTTTTTTAATTCAAGCATCAATGCCATGTCCCTCATTTCTTCCCATTCAAGTAGTGCCTACTTCTTTGATTTTTCCCCTGCTTTTGCAACAGCTGTGAGGTTACTTTTGGCCTCTTTTGGTCCTTTGCACTGCACCTCAGTTCTGCCCAGACCACTTTCTTGAAGTCACAAAATTTCCCAATTTCTTTTTTTTTTTTTTTCTTCAATTTCATTTCCTTTGCTGGTATCTCTGTTCCAGAGTGGTTCTAAGTCCTTCTTTTGTATTTCTGGCTTCAAGGAAGATCAATTTAAGCAAGCCTTGGTGTATGTGCTGCATGTCCCTGCACTGGAGGACATGCCATGCCTTTTGATCTCTTTTGCTTTGGCCATGAATTTTGCTTTTTAATTTTTTTAATTCAAGTATCAATGCCATGTCCCTCATTTCTTCCCCTCCAAGTTGTGCCTACTTCTTTGATTTTTCCCCTGCTTTTGCAACAGCTGTGAGGTTACTTTTGGCCTCTTTTGGTCCTTTGCACTGCACCTCGGTTCTGCCCGGACCACTTTCTTGTAGTCACTATATCTCCTGATTTTCCATTTTTTGGCCTTTTTTTCAACTGCATTTCTTTTGATGATATCTCCTTTCTCAAGTGTTTGAAAGCCTTCCTTTGAAGGGCTCGCAAGATCCGTTTGCCTTCCCGAAAGGAAATTTCATTTCCTTTCGGGAAGGCAAACGGAATCTTGCGATTTCAATGGGGACCAATTGGGCAAGCTTTGCTGCAAGTCCCTGCACTGGATGGCATGCCATGCCTTTTGATGGCTTTTGCTCTGGCAAAGATTTTTTAATTTTTTTCTTTTTTTTTTTTAAGTGTCCATGCCATGTCCCTTATTTCTTCCCATTCAAGTAGTGCCTACTTCTTTGATTTTTCCCCTGCTTTTGCAACAGCTGTGAGGTTACTTTTGGCCTCTTTTGGTCCTTTGCACTGCACCTCAGTTCTGCCCAGACCACTTTCTTGAAGTCACAAAATTTCCCAATTTCTTATTTTTTTTCTTCAATTTCATTTCCTTTGCTGGTATCTCTATTCCAGAGTGTTTGTAGGTCCTTCTTTTGTATTTCTGGCTTCAAGGAGGATCAATGTGGGCAAGCCTTGTTGTATGTGCTGCATGTCCCTGCACTGGATGACATGCCATGCCTTTTGATCTCTTTTGCTTTGGCCATGAATTTTGCTTTTTAATTTTTTTAAATGAAGTATCAATGCCATGTCCCTCATTTCTTCCCATTCAAGTAGTGCCTGCTTCTTTGATTTTTTCCCCTGCTTTTGCAACAGCTGTGAAGTTACTTTTGGCCTCTTTTGGTCCTTTGCACTGCTCCTCAGTTCTGCCCAGACCACTTTCTTGAAGTCACAAAATTTCCCAATTTCTTTTTTTTTTTTTTTCCAATTTCATTTCCTTTGCTGGTATCTCTATTCCAGAGTGGTTCTAAGTCCTTCTTTTGTATTTCTGGCTTCAAGGAAGATCAATTTAAGCAAGCCTTGGTGTATGTGCGGCATGTCCCTGCACTGGATGACATGCCATGCCTTTTGATCTCTTTTGCTTTGGCCATGAATTTTGCTTTTTAATTTTTTAAATTCAAGTATCAATGCCATGTCCCTCATTTCTTCCCATTCAAGTAGTGCCTACTTCTTTGATTTTTCCCCTGCTTTTGCAACAGCTGTGAGGTTACTTTTGGCCTCTTTTGGTCCTTTGCACTGCACCTCAGTTCTGCCCAGACCACTTTCTTGAAGTCACAAAATTTCCCAATTTCTTTTTTTTTTTTTTCTTCAATTTCATTTCCTGTGCTTGTATCTCTATTCCAGAGTGTTTCTAGGTCCTTCTTTTGTATTTCTGGCTTCAAGGAGGATCAATGTGGGCAAGCCTTGGTGTATGTGCTGCATGTCCCTGCACTGGATGACATGCCATGCCTTTTGATCTCTTTTGCTTTGGCCATGAATTTTGCTTTTTAATTTTTTTAATTCAAGTATCAATGCCATGTCCCTCATTTCTTCCCATTCAAGTAGTGCCTACTTCTTTGATTTTTCCCCTGCTTTTGCAACAGCTGTGAGGTTACTTTTGGCCTCTTTTGGTCCTTTGCACTGCACCTCAGTTCTGCCCAGACTACTTTCTTTTAGTCACAAAATTTCCCAATTTCTTTTTTTTTTTTTTTTTCTTCAATTTCATTTCCTTTGCTGGTATCTCTGTTCCAGAGTGGTTCTAAGTCCTTCTTTTTTATTTCTGGCTTCAAGGAAGATCAATTTAAGCAAGCCTTGGTGTATGTGCTGCATGTCCCTGCACTGGATGACATGCCATGCCTTTTGATCTCTTTTGCTTTGGCCATGAATTTTGCTTTTAAATTTTTTTAAATGAAGAATCAAAGTCCATGTCCCTTATTTCTTCCCATTCAAGTAGTGCCTACTTCTTTGATTTTTTCCCATGCTTTTGCAACAGCTGTGAGGTTACTTTTGGCCTCTTTTGGTCCTTTGCACTGCACCTCAGTTCTGCCCAGACCACTTTCTTGAAGTCACAAAATTTCCCAATTTCTTTTTTTTTTTCTTCAATTTCATTTCCTGTGCTGGTATCTCTATTCCAGAGTGTTTGTAGGTCCTTCTTTTGTATTTCTGGCTTCAAGGAGGATCAATGTGGGCAAGCCTTGGTGTATGTGCTGCATGTCCCTGCACTGGAGGACATGCCATGCCTTTACATCTCTTTTGCTTTAGCCATGAATTTTGCTTTTTAATTTTTTTAATTCAAGTATCAATGCCATGTCCCTCATTTCTTCCCATTCAAGTTGTGCCTACTTCTTTGATTTTTCCCCTGCTTTTGCAACAGCTGTGAGGTTACTTTTGGCCTCTTTTGGTCCTTTGCACTGCACCTCATTTCCGCCCAGACCACTTTCTTGTAGTCACTATATCTCCTGATTTTCCATTTTTTGGCCTTTTTTTCAACTGCATTTCTTTTGATGATATCTCCTTTCTCAAGTGTTTGAAAGCCTTCCTTTGAAGGGCTCGCAAGATTCCGTTTGCCTTCCCGAAAGGAAATTTCTTTTCCTTTCGGGAAGGCAAACGGAATCTTGCGATTTCAATGGGGACCAATTGGGCAAGCTTTGGTGCAAGTCCCTGCACTGGATGGCATGCCATGCCTTTTGATGGCTTTTGCTCTGGCAAAGATTTTTTAATTTTTTTCTTTTTTTTTTTTAAGTGTCCATGCCATGTCCCTTATTTCTTCCCATTCAAGTAGTGCCTACTTCTTTGATTTTTCCCCTGCTTTTGCAACAGCTGTGAGGTTACTTTTGGCCTCTTTTGGTCCTTTGCACTGCACCTCAGTTCTGCCCAGACCACTTTCTTGAAGTCACAAAATTTCCCAATTTCTTATTTTTTTTCTTCAATTTCATTTCCTTTGCTGGTATCTCTATTCCAGAGTGTTTGTAGGTCCTTCTTTTGTATTTCTGGCTTCAAGGAGGATCAATGTGGGCAAGCCTTGTTGTATGTGCTGCATGTCCCTGCACTGGATGACATGCCATGCCTTTTGATCTCTTTTGCTTTGGCCATGAATTTTGCTTTTTAATTTTTTTAAATGAAGTATCAATGCCATGTCCCTCATTTCTTCCCATTCAAGTAGTGCCTGCTTCTTTGATTTTTTCCCCTGCTTTTGCAACAGCTGTGAAGTTACTTTTGGCCTCTTTTGGTCCTTTGCACTGCTCCTCAGTTCTGCCCAGACCACTTTCTTGAAGTCACAAAATTTCCCAATTTCTTTTTTTTTTTTTTTCCAATTTCATTTCCTTTGCTGGTATCTCTATTCCAGAGTGGTTCTAAGTCCTTCTTTTGTATTTCTGGCTTCAAGGAAGATCAATTTAAGCAAGCCTTGGTGTATGTGCGGCATGTCCCTGCACTGGATGACATGCCATGCCTTTTGATCTCTTTTGCTTTGGCCATGAATTTTGCTTTTTAATTTTTTTAATTCAAGTATCAATGCCATGTCCCTCATTTCTTCCCATTCAAGTAGTGCCTACTTCTTTGATTTTTCCCCTGCTTTTGCAACAGCTGTGAGGTTACTTTTGGCCTCTTTTGGTCCTTTGCACTGCACCTCAGTTCTGCCCAGACCACTTTCTTGAAGTCACAAAATTTCCCAATTTCTTTTTTTTTTTTTTCTTCAATTTCATTTCCTGTGCTTGTATCTCTATTCCAGAGTGTTTCTAGGTCCTTCTTTTGTATTTCTGGCTTCAAGGAGGATCAATGTGGGCAAGCCTTGGTGTATGTGCTGCATGTCCCTGCACTGGATGACATGCCATGCCTTTTGATCTCTTTTGCTTTGGCCATGAATTTTGCTTTTTAATTTTTTTAATTCAAGTATCAATGCCATGTCCCTCATTTCTTCCCATTCAAGTAGTGCCTACTTCTTTGATTTTTCCCCTGCTTTTGCAACAGCTGTGAGGTTACTTTTGGCCTCTTTTGGTCCTTTGCACTGCACCTCAGTTCTGCCCAGACTACTTTCTTTTAGTCACAAAATTTCCCAATTTCTTTTTTTTTTTTTTTTTTCTTCAATTTCATTTCCTTTGCTGGTATCTCTGTTCCAGAGTGGTTCTAAGTCCTTCTTTTTTATTTCTGGCTTCAAGGAAGATCAATTTAAGCAAGCCTTGGTGTATGTGCTGCATGTCCCTGCACTGGATGACATGCCATGCCTTTTGATCTCTTTTGCTTTGGCCATGAATTTTGCTTTTAAATTTTTTTAAATGAAGAATCAAAGTCCATGTCCCTTATTTCTTCCCATTCAAGTAGTGCCTACTTCTTTGATTTTTTCCCATGCTTTTGCAACAGCTGTGAGGTTACTTTTGGCCTCTTTTGGTCCTTTGCACTGCACCTCAGTTCTGCCCAGACCACTTTCTTGAAGTCACAAAATTTCCCAATTTCTTTTTTTTTTTCTTCAATTTCATTTCCTGTGCTGGTATCTCTATTCCAGAGTGTTTGTAGGTCCTTCTTTTGTATTTCTGGCTTCAAGGAGGATCAATGTGGGCAAGCCTTGGTGTATGTGCTGCATGTCCCTGCACTGGAGGACATGCCATGCCTTTACATCTCTTTTGCTTTAGCCATGAATTTTGCTTTTTAATTTTTTTAATTCAAGTATCAATGCCATGTCCCTCATTTCTTCCCATTCAAGTTGTGCCTACTTCTTTGATTTTTCCCCTGCTTTTGCAACAGCTGTGAGGTTACTTTTGGCCTCTTTTGGTCCTTTGCACTGCACCTCATTTCCGCCCAGACCACTTTCTTGTAGTCACTATATCTCCTGATTTTCCATTTTTTGGCCTTTTTTTCAACTGCATTTCTTTTGATGATATCTCCTTTCTCAAGTGTTTGAAAGCCGTCCTTTGAAGGGCTCGCAAGATTCCGTTTGCCTTCCCGAAAGGAAATTTCTTTTCCTTTCGGGAAGGCAAACGGAATCTTGCGATTTCAATGGGGACCAATTGGGCAAGCTTTGGTGCAAGTCCCTGCACTGGATGGCATGCCATGCCTTTTGATGGCTTTTGCTCTGGCAAAGATTTTTTAATTTTTTTCTTTTTTTTTTTTAAGTGTCCATGCCATGTCCCTTATTTCTTCCCATTCAAGTAGTGCCTACTTCTTTGATTTTTTCCCCTGCTTTTGCAACAGCTGTGAGGTTACTTTTGGCCTCTTTTGGTCCTTTGCACTGCACCTCAGTTCTGCCCAGACCACTTTCTTGAAGTCACAAAATTTCCCAATTTCTTTTTTATTTTCTTCAATTTCATTTCCTTTGCTGGTATCTCTATTCCAGAGTGTTTGTAGGTCCTTCTTTTGTATTTCTGGCTTCAAGGAGGATCAATGTGGGCAAGCCTTGGTGTATGTGCTGCATGTCCCTGCACTGGATGACATGCCATGCCTTTTGATCTCTTTTGCTTTGGCCATGAATTTTGCTTTTTAATTTTTTTAAATGAAGTATCAATGCCATGTCCCTCATTTCTTCCCATTCAAGTAGTGCCTGCTTCTTTGATTTTTCCCCTGCTTTTGCAACAGCTGTGAGGTTACTTTTGGCCTCTTTTGGTCCTTTGCACTGCACCTCAGTTCTGCCCAGACCACTTTCTTGAAGTCACAAAATTTCCCAATTTCTATTTTTTTTTTCTTCTTCAATTTCATTTCCTTTGCTGGTATCTCTGTTCCAGAGTGGTTCTAAGTCCTTGTTTTGTATTTCTGGCTTCAAGGAGGATCAATTTAAGCAAGCCTTGGTGTATGTGCTGCATGTCCCTGCACTGGATGACATGCCATGCCTTTTGATCTCTTTTGCTTTGGCCATGAATTTTGCTTTTTAATTTTTTTAATTCAAGTATCAATGCCATGTCCCTCATTTCTTCCCCTCCAAGTTGTGCCTACTTCTTTGATTTTTCCCCTGCTTTTGCAACAGCTGTGAGGTTACTTTTGGCCTCTTTTGGTCCTTTGCACTGCACCTCAGTTCTGCCCAGACCACTTTCTTGAAGTCACAAAATTTCCCAATTTCTTTTTTTTTTTTTTCCAATTTCATTTCCTTTGCTGGTATCTCTATTCCAGAGTGGTTCTAAGTCCTTCTTTTGTATTTCTGGCTTCAAGGAAGATCAATTTAAGCAAGCCTTGGTGTATGTGCGGCATGTCCCTGCACTGGATGACATGCCATGCCTTTTGATCTCTTTTGCTTTGGCCATGAATTTTGCTTTTTAATTTTTTTAATTCAAGTATCAATGCCATGTCCCTCATTTCTTCCCCTCCAAGTTGTGCCTACTTCTTTGATTTTTCCCCTGCTTTTGCAACAGCTGTGAGGTTACTTTTGGCCTCTTTTGGTCCTTTGCACTGCACCTCAGTTCTGCCCAGACCACTTTCTTGTAGTCACAAAATTTCCCAATTTCTTTTTTTTTTTGTTTTTTCTTCAATTTCAATTCCTTTGCTGGTATCTCTGTTCCAGAGTGGTTCTAAGTCCTTCTTTTGTATTTCTGGCTTCAAGGAGGATCAATGTGGGCAAGCCTTGGTGTATGTGCTGCATGTCCCTGCACTGGATGACATGCCATGCCTTTTGATCTCTTTTGCTTTGGCCATGAATTTTGCTTTTTAATTTTTTTAAATGAAGAATCAAAGTCCATGTCCCTTGTTTCTTCCCCTCCAAGTAGTTCCTACTTCTTTGATTTTTCCCCTGCTTTTGCAACAGCTGTGAGGTTACTTTTGGCCTCTTTTGGTCCTTTGCACTGCACCTCATTTCCACCCAGACCACTTTCTTGTAGTCACTATATCTCCTGATTTTCCATTTTTTGGCCTTTTTTTCAATTGCATTTCTTTTGATGATATCTCCTTTCTCAAGTGTTTGAAAGCCTTCCTTTGAAGGGCTCGCAAGATTCCGTTTGCCTTCCCGAAAGGAAATTTCATTTCCTTTCGGGAAGGCAAACGGAATCTTGCGATTTCAATGGGGACCAATTGGGCAAGCTTTGGTGCAAGTCCCTGCACTGGATGGCATGCCATGCCTTTTGATGGCTTTTGCTCTGGCAAAGATTTTTTAATTTTTTTCTTTTTTTTTTTTAAGTGTCCATGCCATGTCCCTTATTTCTTCCCATTCAAGTAGTGCCTACTTCTTTGATTTTTCCCCTGCTTTTGCAACAGCTGTGAGGTTACTTTTGGCCTCTTTTGGTCCTTTGCACTGCACCTCAGTTCTGCCCAGACCACTTTCTTGAAGTCACAAAATTTCCCAATTTCTTTTTCTTTTTCTTCAATTTCATTTCCTGTGCTGGTATCTCTATTCCAGAGTGTTTGTAGGTCCTTCTTTTGTATTTCTGGCTTCAAGGAGGATCAATGTGGGCAAGCCTTGGTGTATGTGCTGCATGTCCCTGCACTGGATGACATGCCATGCCTTTTGATCTCTTTTGCTTTGGCCATGAATTTTGCTTTTTAATTTTTTTAATTCAAGTATCAATGCCATGTCCCTCATTTCTTCCCCTCAAAGTAGTGCCTACTTCTTTGATTTTTCCTCTGCTTTTGCAACAGCTGTGAGGTTACTTTTGGCCTCTTTTGGTCCTTTGCACTGCACCTCAGTTCTGCCCAGACCACTTTCTTGTAGTCACTATATCTCCTGATTTTCCATTTTTTGGCCTTTTTTTCAACTTCATTTCTTTTGATGATATCTCCTTTCTCAAGTGTTTGAAAGCCTTCCTTTGAAGGGCTCGCAAGATTCCGTTTGCCTTCCCGAAAGGAAATTTCATTTCCTTTCGGGAAGGCAAACGGAATCTTGCGATTTCAATGGGGACCAATTGGGCAAGCTTTGCTGCAAGTCCCTGCACTGGATGGCATGCCATGCCTTTTGATGGCTTTTGCTCTGGCAAAGATTTTTTAATTTTTTTCTTTTTTTTTTTTAAGTGTCCATGCCATGTCCCTTTTTTCTTCCCATTCAAGTAGTGCCTACTTCTTTGATTTTTCCCCTGCTTTTGCAACAGCTGTGAGGTTACTTTTGGCCTCTTTTGGTCCTTTGCACTGCACCTCAGTTCTGCCCAGACCACTTTCTTTTAGTAACAAAATTTCCCAATTTCTTTTTTTTTTTCTTCAATTTCATTTCCTGTGCTGGTATCTCTATTCCAGAGTGTTTGTAGGTCCTTCTTTTGTATTTCTGGCTTCAAGGAAGATCAATTTAAGCAAGCCTTGGTGTATGTGCTGCATGTCCCTGCACTGGATGACATGCCATGCCTTTTGATCTCTTTTGCTTTGGCCATGAATTTTGCTTTTTAATTTGTTTAATTCAAGTATCAATGCCATGTCCCTCATTTCTTCCCCTCCAAGTTGTGCCTACTTCTTTGATTTTTTCCCTGCTTTTGCAACAGCTGTGAGGTTACTTTTGGCCTCTTTTGGTCCTTTGCACTGCACCGCATTTCCGCCCAGACCACTTCCTTGTAGTCACTATATCTCCTGATTTTCCATTTTTTGGCCTTTTTTTCAACTGCATTTCTTTTGATGATATCTCCTTTCTCAAGTGTTTGAAAGCCGTCCTTTGAAGGGCTCGCAAGATTCCGTTTGCCTTCCCGAAAGGAAATTTCATTTCCTTTCGGGAAGGCAAACGGAATCTTGCGATTTCAATGGGGACCAATTGGGCAAGCTTTGCTGCAAGTCCCTGCACTGGATGGCATGCCATGCCTTTTGATGGCTTTTGCTCTGGCAAAGATTTTTTAATTTTTTTCTTTTTTTTTTTTAAGTGTCCATGCCATGTCCCTTATTTCTTCCCATTCAAGTAGTGCCTACTTCTTTGATTTTTTCCCCTGCTTTTGCAACAGCTGTGAGGTTACTTTTGGCCTCTTTTGGTCCTTTGCACTGCACCTCAGTTCTGCCCAGACCACTTTCTTGAAGTCACAAAATTTCCCAATTTCTTTTTTTTTTTCTTCAATTTCATTTCCTTTGCTGGTATCTCTATTCCAGAGTGTGTGTAGGTCCTTCTTTGTATTTCTGGCTTCAAGGAGGATCAATGTGGGCAAGCCTTGGTGTATGTGCTGCATGTCCCTGCACTGGATGACATGCCATGCCTTTTGATCTCTTTTGCTTTGGCCATGAATTTTGCTTTTTAATTTTTTTAAATGAAGTATCAATGCCATGTCCCTCATTTCTTCCCATTCAAGTAGTGCCTGCTTCTTTGATTTTTCCCCTGCTTTTGCAACAGCTGTGAGGTTACTTTTGGCCTCTTTTGGTCCTTTGCACTGCACCTCAGTTCTGCCCAGACCACTTTCTTGAAGTCACAAAATTTCCCAATTTCTATTTTTTTTTTCTTCTTCAATTTCATTTCCTTTGCTGGTATCTCTGTTCCAGAGTGGTTCTAAGTCCTTGTTTTGTATTTCTGGCTTCAAGGAGGATCAATTTAAGCAAGCCTTGGTGTATGTGCTGCATGTCCCTGCACTGGATGACATGCCATGCCTTTTGATCTCTTTTGCTTTGGCCATGAATTTTGCTTTTTAATTTTTTTAATTCAAGTATCAATGCCATGTCCCTCATTTCTTCCCCTCCAAGTTGTGCCTACTTCTTTGATTTTTCCCCTGCTTTTGCAACAGCTGTGAGGTTATTTTGGCCTCTTTTGGTCCTTTGCACTGCACCTCAGTTCTGCCCAGACCACTTTCTTGAAGTCACAAAATTTCCCAATTTCTTTTTTTTTTTCTTCAATTTCATTTCCTGTGCTGGTATCTCTATTCCAGAGTGTTTGTAGGTCCTTCTTTTGTATTTCTGGCTTCAAGGAGGATCAATGTGGGCAAGCCTTGGTGTATGTGCTGCATGTCCCTGCACTGGATGACATGCCATGCCTTTTGATCTCTTTTGCTTTGGCCATGAATTTTGCTTTTTAATTTTTTTAATTCAAGTATCAATGCCATGTCCCTCATTTCTTCCCATTCAAGTAGTGCCTACTTCTTTGATTTTTCCCCTGCTTTTGCAACAGCTGTGAGGTTACTTTTGGCCTCTTTATGTCCTTTGCACTGCACCTCAGTTCTGCCCAGACCACTTTCTTTTAGTCACAAAATTTCCCAATTTCTTTTTTTTTTTCTTCAATTTCATTTCCTGTGCTGGTATCTCTATTCCAGAGTGTTTGTAGGTCCTTCTTTTGTATTTCTGGCTTCAAGGAGGATCAATGTGGGCAAGCCTTGGTGTATGTGCTGCATGTGCCTGCACTGGATGACATGCCATGCCTTTTGATCTCTTTTGCTTTGGCCATGAATTTTGCTTTTTAATTTTTTTAATTCAAGTATCAATGCCATGTCCCTCATTTCTTCCCCTCCAAGTTGTGCCTACTTCTTTGATTTTTCCCCTGCTTTTGCAACAGCTGTGAGGTTACTTTTGGCCTCTTTTGGTCCTTTGCACTGCACCTCAGTTCTGCCCAGACCACTTTCTTGAAGTCACAAAATTTCCCAATTTCTTTTTTTTTTTTTTCTTCAATTTCATTTCCTGTGCTTGTATCTCTATTCCAGAGTGTTTGTAGGTCCTTCTTTTGTATTTCTGGCTTCAAGGAGGATCAATGTGGGCAAGCCTTGGTGTATGTGCTGCATGTCCCTGCACTGGATGACATGCCATGCCATTTCATCTCTTTTGCTTTAGCCATGAATTTTGCTTTTTAATTTTTTTAATTCAAGTATCAATGCCATGTCCCTCATTTCTTCCCATTCAAGTAGTGCCTACTTCATGGATTTTTCCCCTGCTTTTGCAACAGCTGTGAGGTTACTTTTGGCCTCTTTTGGTCCTTTGCACTGCACCGCATTTCCGCCCAGACCACTTCCTTGTAGTCACTATATCTCCTGATTTTCCATTTTTTGGCCTTTTTTTCAACTGCATTTCTTTTGATGATATCTCCTTTCTCAAGTGTTTGAAAGCCGTCCTTTGAAGGGCTCGCAAGATTCCGTTTGCCTTCCCGAATGGAAATGAAATTTCCTTTCGGGAAGGCGAACGGAATCTTGCGATTTCAATGGGGACCAATTGGGCAAGCTTTGCTGCAAGTCCCTGCACTGGATGGCATGCCATGCCTTTTGATGGCTTTTGCTCTGGCAAAGATTTTTTAATTTTTTTCTTTTTTTTTTTTAAGTGTCCATGCCATGTCCCTTATTTCTTCCCATTCAAGTAGTGCCTACTTCTTTGATTTTTTTCCCCTGCTTTTGCAACAGCTGTGAGGTTACTTTTGGCCTCTTTTGGTCCTTTGCACTGCACCTCAGTTCTGCCCAGACCACTTTCTTGAAGTCACAAAATTTCCCAATTTCTTTTTTTTTTTCTTCAATTTCATTTCCTGTGCTGGTATCTCTATTCCAGAGTGTTTGTAGGTCCTTCTTTTGTATTTCTGGCTTCAAGGAGGATCAGTGTGGGCAAGCCTTGGTGTATGTGCTGCATGTCCCTGCACTGGATGACATGCCATGCCTTTTGATCTCTTTTGCTTTGGCCATGAATTTTGCTTTTAAATTTTTTTAATTCAAGTATCAATGCCATGTCCCTCATTTCTTCCCCTCCAAGTTGTGCCTACTTCTTTGATTTTTCCCCTGCTTTTGCAACAGCTGTGAGGTTACTTTTGGCCTCTTTTGGTCCTTTGCACTGCACCTCAGTTCTGCCCAGACCACTTTCTTGAAGTCACAAAATTTCCCAATTTCTTTTTTTTTTTTTCTTCAATTTCATTTCCTGTGCTTGTATCTCTATTCCAGAGTGTTTCTAGGTCCTTCTTTTGTATTTCTGGCTTCAAGGAGGATCAATGTGGGCAAGCCTTGGTGTATGTGCTGCATGTCCCTGCACTGGATGACATGCCATGCCTTTTGATCTCTTTTGCTTTAGCCATGAATTTTGCTTTTTAATTTTTTTAATTCAAGTATCAATGCCATGTCCCTCATTTCTTCCCATTCAAGTAGTGCCTACTTCATGGATTTTTCCCCTGCTTTTGCAACAGCTGTGAGGTTACTTTTGGCCTCTTTTGGTCCTTTGCACTGCACCGCATTTCCGCCCAGACCACTTTCTTGTAGTCACTATATCTCCTGATTTTCCATTTTTTGGCCTATTTTTCAACTGCATTTCTTTTGATGATATCTCCTTTCTCAAGTGTTTGAAAGCCGTCCTTTGAAGGGCTCGCAAGATTCCGTTTGCCTTCCCGAAAGGAAATTTCATTTCCTTTCGGGAAGGCAAACGGAATCTTGCGATTTCAATGGGGACCAATTGGGCAAGCTTTGCTGCAAGTCCCTGCACTGGATGGCATGCCATGCCTTTTGATGGCTTTTGCTCTGGCAAAGATTTTTTAATTTTTTTCTTTTTTTTTTTTTAAGTGTCCATGCCATGTCCCTTATTTCTTCCCATTCAAGTAGTGCCTACTTCTTTGATTTTTTTCCCCTGCTTTTGACAACAGCTGTGAGGTTACTTTTGGCCTCTTTTGGTCCTTTGCACTGCACCTCAGTTCTGCCCAGACCACTTTCTTGAAGTCACAAAATTTCCCAATTTCTTTTTTTTTTTCTTCAATTTCATTTCCTGTGCTGGTATCTCTATTCCAGAGTGTTTGTAGGTCCTTCTTTTGTATTTCTGGCTTCAAGGAGGATCAGTGTGGGCAAGCCTTGGTGTATGTGCTGCATGTCCCTGCACTGGATGACATGCCATGCCTTTTGATCTCTTTTGCTTTGGCCATGAATTTTGCTTTTTAATTTTTTTAATTCAAGTATCAATGCCATGTCCCTCATTTCTTCCCATTCAAGTAGTGCCTACTTCTTTGATTTTTCCCCTGCTTTTGCAACAGCTGTGAGGTTACTTTTGGCCTCTTTTGGTCCTTTGCACTGCACCTCAGTTCTGCCCAGACCACTTTCTTGAAGTCACAAAATTTCCCAATTTCTTTTTTTTTTTTTTCTTCAATTTCATTTCCTGTGCTTGTATCTCTATTCCAGAGTGTTTCTAGGTCCTTCTTTTGTATTTCTGGCCTCAAGGAGGATCAATGTGGGCAAGCCTTGGTGTATGTGCTGCATGTCCCTGCACTGGATGACATGCCATGCCTTTTGATCTCTTTTGCTTTGGCCATGAATTTTGCTTTTTAATTTTTTTAATTCAAGCATCAATGCCATGTCCCTCATTTCTTCCCATTCAAGTAGTGCCTACTTCTTTGATTTTTCCCCTGCTTTTGCAACAGCTGTGAGGTTACTTTTGGCCTCTTTTGGTCCTTTGCACTGCACCTCAGTTCTGCCCAGACCACTTTCTTGTAGTCACTATATCTCCTGATTTTCCATTTTTTGGCCTTTTTTTCAACTGCATTTCTTTTGATGATATCTCCTTTCTCAAGTGTTTGAAAGCCGTCCTTTGAAGGGCTCGCAAGATTCCGTTTGCCTTCCCGAAAGGAAATTTCATTTCCTTTCGGGAAGGCAAACGGATTCTTGCGATTTCAATGGGGACCAATTGGGCAAGCTTTGCTGCAAGTCCCTGCACAGGATGGCATGCCATGCCTTTTGATGGCTTTTGCTCTGGCAAAGATTTTTTAATTTTTTTCTTTTTTTTTTTTAAGTGTCCATGCCATGTCCCTTATTTCTTCCCATTCAAGTAGTGCCTACTTCATGGATTTTTCCCCTGCTTTTGCAACAGCTGTGAGGTTACTTTTGGCCTCTTTTGGTCCTTTGCACTGCACCTCAGTTCTGCCCAGACCACTTTCTTGAAGTCACAAAATTTCCCAATTTCTTTTTTTTTTTCTTCAATTTCATTTCCTGTGCTGGTATCTCTATTCCAGAGTGTTTGTAGGTCCTTCTTTTGTATTTCTGGCTTCAAGGAAGATCAATTTAAGCAAGCCTTGGTGTATGTGCTGCATGTCCCTGCACTGGATGACATGCCATGCCTTTTGATCTCTTTTGCTTTGGCCATGAATTTTGCTTTTTAATTTTTTTAATTCAAGTATCAATGCCATGTCCCTCATTTCTTCCCCTCCAAGTTGTGCCTACTTCTTTGATTTTTTCCCCTGCTTTTGCAACAGCTGTGAGGTTACTTTTGGCCTCTTTTGGTCCTATGCACTGCACCGCATTTCCGCCCAGACCACTTTCTTGAAGTCACAAAATTTCCCAATTTCTTTTTTTTTTTTTTCTTCAATTTCATTTCCTGTGCTTGTATCTCTATTCCAGAGTGTTTCTAGGTCCTTCTTTTGTATTTCTGGCTTCAAGGAGGATCAATGTGGGCAAGCCTTGGTGTATGTGCTGCATGTCCCCGCACAGGATGACATGCCATGCCTTTTGATCTCTTTTGCTTTGGCCATGAATTTTGCTTTTTAATTTTTTTAATTCAAGCATCAATGCCATGTCCCTCATTTCTTCCCATTCAAGTAGTGCCTACTTCTTTGATTTTTCCCCTGCTTTTGCAACAGCTGTGAGGTTACTTTTGGCCTCTTTTGGTCCTTTGCACTGCACCTCAGTTCTGCCCAGACCACTTTCTTGTAGTCACTATATCTCCTGATTTTCCATTTTTTGGCCTTTTTTTCAACTGCATTTCTTTTGATGATATCTCCTTTCTCAAGTGTTTGAAAGCCGTCCTTTGAAGGGCTCGCAAGATTCCGTTTGCCTTCCCGAAAGGAAATTTCATTTCCTTTCGGGAAGGCAAACGGATTCTTGCGATTTCAATGGGGACCAATTGGGCAAGCTTTGCTGCAAGTCCCTGCACAGGATGGCATGCCATGCCTTTTGATGGCTTTTGCTCTGGCAAAGATTTTTTAATTTTTTTCTTTTTTTTTTTTAAGTGTCCATGCCATGTCCCTTATTTCTTCCCATTCAAGTAGTGCCTACTTCATGGATTTTTCCCCTGCTTTTGCAACAGCTGTGAGGTTACTTTTGGCCTCTTTTGGTCCTTTGCACTGCACCTCAGTTCTGCCCAGACCACTTTCTTGAAGTCACAAAATTTCCCAATTTCTTTTTTTTTTTCTTCAATTTCATTTCCTGTGCTGGTATCTCTATTCCAGAGTGTTTGTAGGTCCTTCTTTTGTATTTCTGGCTTCAAGGAAGATCAATTTAAGCAAGCCTTGGTGTATGTGCTGCATGTCCCTGCACTGGATGACATGCCATGCCTTTTGATCTCTTTTGCTTTGGCCATGAATTTTGCTTTTTAATTTTTTTAATTCAAGTATCAATGCCATGTCCCTCATTTCTTCCCCTCCAAGTTGTGCCTACTTCTTTGATTTTTTCCCCTGCTTTTGCAACAGCTGTGAGGTTACTTTTGGCCTCTTTTGGTCCTATGCACTGCACCGCATTTCCGCCCAGACCACTTTCTTGAAGTCACAAAATTTCCCAATTTCTTTTTTTTTTTTTTCTTCAATTTCATTTCCTGTGCTTGTATCTCTATTCCAGAGTGTTTCTAGGTCCTTCTTTTGTATTTCTGGCTTCAAGGAGGATCAATGTGGGCAAGCCTTGGTGTATGTGCTGCATGTCCCCGCACAGGATGACATGCCATGCCTTTTGATCTCTTTTGCTTTGGCCATGAATTTTGCTTTTTAATTTTTTTAATTCAAGCATCAATGCCATGTCCCTCATTTCTTCCCATTCAAGTAGTGCCTACTTCTTTGATTTTTCCCCTGCTTTTGCAACAGCTGTGAGGTTACTTTTGGCCTCTTTTGGTCCTTTGCACTGCACCTCAGTTCTGCCCAGACCACTTTCTTGAAGTCACAAAATTTCCCAATTTCTTTTTTTTTTTTTTTTTTCTTCAATTTCATTTCCTTTGCTGGTATCTCTGTTCCAGAGTGGTTCTAAGTCCTTCTTTTGTATTTCTGGCTTCAAGGAAGATCAATTTAAGCAAGCCTTGGTGTATGTGCTGCATGTCCCTGCACTGGATGACATGCCATGCCATTTCATCTCTTTTGCTTTGGCCATGAATTTTGCTTTTTAATTTTTTTAATTCAAGTATCAATGCCATGTCCCTTATTTCTTCCCATTCAAGTTGTGCCTACTTCATGGATTTTTCCCCTGCTTTTGCAACAGCTGTGAGGTTACTTTTGGCCTCTTTTGGTCCTTTGCACTGCACCTCAGTTCTGCCCAGACCACTTTCTTGAAGTCACAAAATTTCCCAATTTCTTTTTTTTTTTCTTCAATTTCATTTCCTGTGCTGGTATCTCTATTCCAGAGTGTTTGTAGGTCCTTCTTTTGTATTTCTGGCTTCAAGGAGGATCAATGTGGGCAAGCCTTGTTGTATGTGCTTCATGTCCCTGCACTGGAGGACATGCCATGCCTTTTGATCTCTTTTGCTTTGGCCATGAATTTTGCTTTTTAATTTTTTTAATTCAAGCATCAATGCCATGTCCCTCATTTCTTCCCATTCAAGTAGTGCCTACTTCTTTGATTTTTCCCCTGCTTTTGCAACAGCTGTGAGGTTACTTTTGGCCTCTTTTGGTCCTTTGCACTGCACCTCAGTTCTGCCCAGACCACTTTCTTGAAGTCACAAATTTTCCCAATTTCTTTTTTTTTTTTTTTTTCTTCAATTTCATTTCCTTTGCTGGTATCTCTGTTCCAGAGTGGTTCTAAGTCCTTCTTTTGTATTTCTGGCTTCAAGGAAGATCAATTTAAGCAAGCCTTGGTGTATGTGCTGCATGTCCCTGCACTGGATGACATGCCATGCCATTTCATCTCTTTTGCTTTGGCCATGAATTTTGCTTTTTAATTTTTTTAATTCAAGTATCAATGCCATGTCCCTTATTTCTTCCCATTCAAGTAGTGCCTACTTCATGGATTTTTCCCCTGCTTTTGCAACAGCTGTGAGGTTACTTTTGGCCTCTTTTGGTCCTTTGCACTGCACCTCAGTTCTGCCCAGACCACTTTCTTGAAGTCACAAAATTTCCCAATTTCTTTTTTTTTTTCTTCAATTTCATTTCCTGTGCTGGTATCTCTATTCCAGAGTGTTTGTAGGTCCTTCTTTTGTATTTCTGGCTTCAAGGAGGATCAGTGTGGGCAAGCCTTGGTGTATGTGCTGCATGTCCCTGCACTGGATGACATGCCATGCCATTTCATCTCTTTTGCTTTGGCCATGAATTTTGCTTTTTAATTTTTTTAATTCAAGTATCAATGCCATGTCCCTTATTTCTTCCCATTCAAGTAGTGCCTACTTCATGGATTTTTCCCCTGCTTTTGCAACAGCTGTGAGGTTACTTTTGGCCTCTTTTGGTCCTTTGCACTGCACCTCAGTTCTGCCCAGACCACTTTCTTGAAGTCACAAAATTTCCCAATTTCTTTTTTTTTTCCTTCAATTTCATTTCCTGTGCTGGTATCTCTATTCCAGAGTGTTTGTAGGTCCTTCTTTTGTATTTCTGGCTTCGCGGAGGATCAATGTGGGCAAGCCTTGGTGTATGTGCTGCATGTCCCTGCACTGGATGACATGCCATGCCTTTTGATCTCTTTTGCTTTGGCCATGAATTTTGCTTTTTAATTTGTTTAATTCAAGTATCAATGCCATGTCCCTCATTTCTTCCCATTCAAGTAGTGCCTACTTCATGGATTTTTCCCCTGCTTTTGCAACAGCTGTGAGGTTACTTTTGGCCTCTTTTGGTCCTTTGCACTGCACCTCAGTTCTGCCCAGACCACTTTCTTGAAGTCACAAAATTTCCCAATTTCTTTTTTTTTTTCTTCAATTTCATTTCCTGTGCTGGTATCTCTATTCCAGAGTGTTTGTAGGTCCTTCTTTTGTATTTCTGGCTTCAAGGAGGATCAGTGTGGGCAAGCCTTGGTGTATGTGCTGCATGTCCCTGCACTGGATGACATGCCATGCCTTTTGATCTCTTTTGCTTTGGCCATGAATTTTGCTTTTTAATTTTTTTAATTCAAGTATCAATGCCATGTCCCTCATTTCTTCCCATTCAAGTAGTGCCTACTTCTTTGATTTTTCCCCTGCTTTTGCAACAGCTGTGAGGTTACTTTTGGCCTCTTTTGGTCCTTTGCACTGCACCTCAGTTCTGCCCAGACCACTTTCTTGAAGTCACAAAATTTCCCAATTTCTTTTTTTTTTTTTTCTTCAATTTCATTTCCTGTGCTTGTATCTCTATTCCAGAGTGTTTCTAGGTCCTTCTTTTGTATTTCTGGCTTCAAGGAGGATCAATGTGGGCAAGCCTTGGTGTATGTGCTGCATGTCCCTGCACTGGATGACATGCCATGCCTTTTGATCTCTTTTGCTTTGGCCATGAATTTTGCTTTTTAATTTTTTTAATTCAAGTATCAATGCCATGTCCCTCATTTCTTCCCATTCAAGTAGTGCCTACTTCATGGATTTTTCCCCTGCTTTTGCAACAGCTGTGAGGTTACTTTTGGCCTCTTTTGGTCCTTTGCACTGCACCTCAGTTCTGCCCAGACCACTTTCTTGAAGTCACAAAATTTCCCAATTTCTTTTTTTTTTTTTTTTTTCTTCAATTTCATTTCCTTTGCTGGTATCTCTGTTCCAGAGTGGTTCTAAGTCCTTCTTTTGTATTTCTGGCTTCAAGGAGGATCAGTGTGGGCAAGCCTTGGTGTATGTGCTGCATGTCCCTGCACTGGATGACATGCCATGCCTTTTGATCTCTTTTGCTTTAGCCATGAATTTTGCTTTTTAATTTTTTTAATTCAAGTATCAATGCCATGTCCCTCATTTCTTCCCATTCAAGTAGTGCCTACTTCATGGATTTTTCCCCTGCTTTTGCAACAGCTGTGAGGTTACTTTTGGCCTCTTTTGGTCCTTTGCACTGCACCGCATTTCCGCCCAGACCACTTTCTTGTAGTCACTATATCTCCTGATTTTCCATTTTTTGGCCTTTTTTTCAACTGCATTTCTTTTGATGATATCTCCTTTCTCAAGTGTTTGAAAGCCGTCCTTTGAAGGGCTCGCAAGATTCCGTTTGCCTTCCCGAAAGGAAATTTCATTTCCTTTCGGGAAGGCAAACGGAATCTTGCGATTTCAATGGGGACCAATTGGGCAAGCTTTGCTGCAAGTCCCTGCACTGGATGGCATGCCATGCCTTTTGATGGCTTTTGCTCTGGCAAAGATTTTTTAATTTTTTTCTTTTTTTTTTTTAAGTGTCCATGCCATGTCCCTTATTTCTTCCCATTCAAGTAGTGCCTACTTCTTTGATTTTTTCCCCTGCATTTGCAACAGCTGTGAGGTTACTTTTGGCCTCTTTTGGTCCTTTGCACTGCACCTCAGTTCTGCCCAGACCACTTTCTTGAAGTCACAAAATTTCCCAATTTCTTTTTTTTTTTCTTCAATTTCATTTCCTGTGCTGGTATCTCTATTCCAGAGTGTTTGTAGGTCCTTCTTTTGTATTTCTGGCTTCAAGGAAGATCAATTTAAGCAAGCCTTGGTGTATGTGCTGCATGTCCCTGCACTGGATGACATGCCATGCCTTTTGATCTCTTTTGCTTTGGCCATGAATTTTGCTTTTTAATTTTTTTAATTCAAGTATCAATGCCATGTCCCTCATTTCTTCCCCTCCAAGTTGTGCCTACTTCTTTGATTTTTTCCCCTGCTTTTGCAACAGCTGTGAGGTTACTTTTGGCCTCTTTTGGTCCTTTGCACTCCACCTCAGTTCTGCCCAGACCACTTTCTTGAAGTCACAAAATTTCCCAATTTCTTTTTTTTTTTTTTTTTCTTCAATTTCATTTCCTTTGCTGGTATCTCTGTTCCAGAGTGGTTCTAAGTCCTTCTTTTGTATTTCTGGCTTCAAGGAAGATCAATTTAAGCAAGCCTTGGTGTATGTGCTGCATGTCCCTGCACTGGATGACATGCCATGCCTTTTGATCTCTTTTGCTTTGGCCATGAATTTTGCTTTTTAATTTTTTTAATTCAAGTATCAATGCCATGTCCCTTATTTCTTCCCATTCAAGTTGTGCCTACTTCATGGATTTTTCCCCTGCTTTTGCAACAGCTGTGAGGTTACTTTTGGCCTCTTTTGGTCCTTTGCACTGCACCTCAGTTCTGCCCAGACCACTTTCTTGAAGTCACAAAATTTCCCAATTTCTTTTTTTTTTTCTTCAATTTCATTTCCTGTGCTGGTATCTCTATTCCAGAGTGTTTGTAGGTCCTTCTTTTGTATTTCTGGCTTCAAGGAAGATCAATTTAAGCAAGCCTTGGTGTATGTGCTGCATGTCCCTGCACTGGATGACATGCCATGCCTTTTGATCTCTTTTGCTTTGGCCATGAATTTTGCTTTTTAATTTTTTTAATTCAAGTATCAATGCCATGTCCCTCATTTCTTCCCCTCCAAGTTGTGCCTACTTCTTTGATTTATTCCCCTGCTTTTGCAACAGCTGTGAGGTTACTTTTGGCCTCTTTTGGTCCTATGCACTGCACCGCATTTCCGCCCAGACCACTTTCTTGAAGTCACAAAATTTCCCAATTTCTTTTTTTTTTTTTTCTTCAATTTCATTTCCTGTGCTTGTATCTCTATTCCAGAGTGTTTCTAGGTCCTTCTTTTGTATTTCTGGCTTCAAGGAGGATCAATTTGGGCAAGCCTTGGTGTATGTGCTGCATGTCCCTGCACAGGATGACATGCCATGCCTTTTGATCTCTTTTGCTTTGGCCATGAATTTTGCTTTTTAATTTTTTTAATTCAAGCATCAATGCCATGTCCCTCATTTCTTCCCATTCAAGTAGTGCCTACTTCTTTGATTTTTCCCCTGCTTTTGCAACAGCTGTGAGGTTACTTTTGGCCTCTTTTGGTCCTTTGCACTGCACCTCAGTTCTGCCCAGACCACTTTCTTGAAGTCACAAAATTTCCCAATTTCTTTTTTTTTTTTTTTTTTTCTTCAATTTCATTTCCTTTGCTGGTATCTCTGTTCCAGAGTGGTTCTAAGTCCTTCTTTTGTATTTCTGGCTTCAAGGAAGATCAATTTAAGCAAGCCTTGGTGTATGTGCTGCATGTCCCTGCACTGGATGACATGCCATGCCATTTCATCTCTTTTGCTTTGGCCATGAATTTTGCTTTTTAATTTTTTTAATTCAAGTATCAATGCCATGTCCCTTATTTCTTCCCATTCAAGTTGTGCCTACTTCATGGATTTTTCCCCTGCTTTTGCAACAGCTGTGAGGTTACTTTTGGCCTCTTTTGGTCCTTTGCACTGCACCTCAGTTCTGCCCAGACCACTTTCTTGTAGTCACTATATCTCCTGATTTTCCATTTTTTGGCCTTTTTTTCAACTGCATTTCTTTTGATGATATCTCCTTTCTCAAGTGTTTGAAAGCCTTCCTTTGAAGGGCTCGCAAGATTCCGTTTGCCTTCCCGAAAGGAAATTTCATTTCCTTTCGGGAAGGCAAACGGAATCTTGCGATTTCAATGGGGACCAATTGGGCAAGCTTTGCTGCAAGTCCCTGCACTGGATGGCATGCCATGCCTTTTGATGGCTTTTGCTCTGGCAAAGATTTTTTAATTTTTATCTTTTTTTTTTTTAAGTGTCCATGCCATGTCCCTCATTTCTTCCCATTCAAGTAGTGCCTACTTCTTTGATTTTTCCCCTGCTTTTGCAACAGCTGTGAGGTTACTTTTGGCCTCTTTTGGTCCTTTGCACTGCACCTCAGTTCTGCCCAGACCACTTTCTTGAAGTCACAAAATTTCCCAATTTCTTTTTTTTTTTTTCCTTCAATTTCATTTCCTGTGCTGGTATCTCTATTCCAGAGTGGTTCTAAGTCCTTGTTTTGTATTTCTGGCTTCAAGGAGGATCAATTTGGGCAAGCCTTGGTGTATGTGCTGCATGTCCCTGCACTGGATGACATGCCATGCCATTTCATCTCTTTTGCTTTGGCCATGAATTTTGCTTTTTAATTTTTTTAATTCAAGCATCAATGCCATGTCCCTTATTTCTTCCCATTCAAGTAGTGCCTACTTCTTTGATTTTTCCCCTGCTTTTGCAACAGCTGTGAGGTTACTTTTGGCCTCTTTTGGTCCTTTGCACTGCACCTCAGTTCTGCCCAGACCACTTTCTTGAAGTCACAAAATTTCCCAATTTCTTTTTTTTTTTCTTCAATTTCATTTCCTGTGCTGGTATCTCTATTCCAGAGTGTTTGTAGGTCCTTCTTTTGTATTTCTGGCTTCAAGGAGGATCAATGTGGGCAAGCCTTGGTGTATGTGCTGCATGTCCCTGCACTGGATGACATGCCATGCCTTTTGATCTCTTTTGCTTTGGCCATGAATTTTGCTTTTTAATTTTTTTAATTCAAGTATCAATGCCATGTCCCTCATTTCTTCCCATTCAAGTAGTGCCTACTTCATGGATTTTTCCCCTGCTTTTGCAACAGCTGTGAGGTTACTTTTGGCCTCTTTTGGTCCTTTGCACTGCACCTCAGTTCTGCCCAGACCACTTTCTTTTAGTCACAAAATTTCCCAATTTCTTTTTTTTTTTTTTTTTTCTTCAATTTCATTTCCTTTGCTGGTATCTCTGTTCCAGAGTGGTTCTAAATCCTTCTTTTGTATTTCTGGCTTCAAGGAGGATCAGTGTGGGCAAGCCTTGGTGTATGTGCTGCATGTCCCTGCACTGGATGACATGCCATGCCTTTTGATCTCTTTTGCTTTGGCCATGAATTTTGCTTTTTAATTTTTTTAATTCAAGTATCAATGCCATCTCCCTCATTTCTTCCCATTCAAGTAGTGCCTACTTCTTTGATTTTTCCCCTGCTTTTGCAACAGCTGTGAGGTTACTTTTGGCCTCTTTTGGTCCTTTGCACTGCACCTCAGTTCTGCCCAGACCACTTTCTTGAAGTCACAAAATTTCCCAATTTCTTTTTTTTTTTCTTCAATTTCATTTCCTGTGCTGGTATCTCTATTCCAGAGTGTTTCTAGGTCCTTCTTTTGTATTTCTGGCTTCAAGGAGGATCAGTGTGGGCAAGCCTTGGTGTATGTGCTGCATGTCCCTGCACAGGATGACATGCCATGCCTTTTGATCTCTTTTGCTTTGGCCATGAATTTTGCTTTTTAATTTTTTTAATTCAAGCATCAATGCCATGTCCCTCATTTCTTCCCATTCAAGTAGTGCCTACTTCTTTGATTTTTCCCCTGCTTTTGCAACAGCTGTGAGGTTACTTTTGGCCTCTTTTGGTCCTTTGCACTGCACCTCAGTTCTGCCCAGACCATTTTCTTGAAGTCACAAAATTTCCCAATTTCTTTTTTTTTTTTTTTTTCTTCAATTTCATTTCCTTTGCTGGTATCTCTCTTCCAGAGTGGTTCTAAGTCCTTCTTTTGTATTTCTGGCTTCAAGGAAGATCAATTTAAGCAAGCCTTGGTGTATGTGCTGCATGTCCCTGCACTGGATGACATGCCATGCCTTTTGATCTCTTTTGCTTTGGCCATGAATTTTGCTTTTAAATTTTTTTAAATGAAGAATCAAAGTCAATGTCCCTTCTTTCTTCCCCTCCAAGTAGTTCCTACTTCTTTGATTTTTCCCCTGCTTTTGCAACAGCTGTGAGGTTACTTTTGGCCTCTTTTGGTCCTTTGCACTGCACCTCAGTTCTGCCCAGACCACTTTCTTGAAGTCACAAAATTTCCCAATTTCTATTTTTTTTTTCTTCTTCAATTTCATTTCCTTTGCTGGTATCTCTGTTCCAGAGTGGTTCTAAGTCCTTGTTTTGTATTTCTGGCTTCAAGGAAGATCAATTTAAGCAAGCCTTGGTGTATGTGCTGCATGTCCCTGCACTGGATGACATGCCATGCCTTTTGATCTCTTTTGCTTTGGCCATGAATTTTGCTTTTTAATTTTTTTAATTCAAGTATCAATGCCATGTCCCTCATTTCTTCCCCTCCAAGTTGTGCCTACTTCTTTGATTTTTCCCCTGCTTTTGCAACAGCTGTGAGGTTACTTTTGGCCTCTTTTGGTCCTTTGCACTGCACCTCAGTTCTTCCCAGACCACTTTCTTGAAGTCACAAAATTTACCAATTTCTTTTTTTTTTTTTCCCTTCAATTTCATTTCCTTTGCTGGTATCTCTATTCCAGAGTGTTTGTAGGTCCTTCTTTTGTATTTCTGGCTTCAAGGAGGATCAATTTGGGCAAACCTTGGTGTATGTGCTGCATGTCCCTGCACTAGATGACATGCCATGCATTTTGATCTCTTTTGCTTTGGCCATGAATTTTGCTTTTTAATTTTTTTACTTCAAGTATCAATGCCATGTCCCTCATTTCTTCCCCTCCAAGTTGTGCCTACTTCTTTGATTTTTCCCCTGCTTTGCAACTGCTGTGAGGTTACTTTTGGCCTCTTTTGGTCCTTTGCACTGCACCTCAATTCTGCCCAGACCACTTTCTTTTAGTCACAAAATTTCCCAATTTTTTTTTTTTTTTTGTTTTTTCTTCAATTTCAATTCCTTTGCTGGTATCTCTGTTCCAGAGTGGTTCTAAGTCCTTCTTTTGTATTTCTGGCTTCAAGGAAGATCAATTTAAGCAAGCCTTGGTGTATGTGCTGCATGTCCCTGCACTGGATGACATGCCATGCCTTTTGATCTCTTTTGCTTTGGCCATGAATTTTGCTTTTAAATTTTTTTAAATGAAGAATCAAAGTCCATGTCCCTTGTTTCTTCCCCTCCAAGTAGTTCCTACTTCTTTGATTTTTCCCCTGCTTTTGCAACAGCTGTGAGGTTACTTTTGGCCTCTTTTGGTCCTTTGCACTGCACCTCAGTTCTGCCCAGACCACTTTCTTGAAGTCACAAAATTTCCCAATTTCTTTTTTTTTTTCTTCAATTTCATTTCCTGTGCTGGTATCTCTATTCCAGAGTGTTTGTAGGTCCTTCTTTTGTATTTCTGGCTTCAAGGAAGATCAATTTAAGCAAGCCTTGGTGTATGTGCTGCATGTCCCTGCACTGGATGACATGCCATGCCTTTTGATCTCTTTTGCTTTGGCCATGAATTTTGCTTTTTAATTTTTTTAATTCAAGTATCAATGCCATGTCCCTCATTTCTTCCCATTCAAGTAGTGCCTACTTCATGCATTTTTCCCCTTCTTTTGCAACAGCTGTGAGGTTACTTTTGGCCTCTTTTGGTCCTTTGCACTGCACCTCAGTTCTGCCCAGACCACTTTCTTGAAGTCACAAAATTTCCCAATTTCTTTTTTTTTTTTTTCCAATTTCATTTCCTTTGCTGGTATCTCTATTCCAGAGTGGTTCTAAGTCCTTCTTTTGTATTTCTGGCTTCAAGGAGGATCAATTTAAGCAAGCCTTGGTGTATGTGCTGCATGTCCCTGCACTGGATGACATGCCATGCCATTTCATCTCTTTTGCTTTGGCCATGAATTTTGCTTTTTAATTTTTTTAATTCAAGTATCAATGCCATGTCCCTTATTTCTTCCCATTCAAGTAGTGCCTACTTCATGGATTTTTCCCCTGCTTTTGCAACAGCTGTGAGGTTACTTTTGGCCTCTTTTGGTCCTTTGCACTGCACCTCAGTTCTGCCCAGACCACTTTCTTGTAGTCACTATATCTCCTGATTTTCCATTTTTTGGCCTTTTTTTCAACTGCATTTCTTTTGATGATATCTCCTTTCTCAAGTGTTTGAAAGCCTTCCTTTGAAGGGCTCGCAAGATTCCGTTTGCCTTCCCGAAAGGAAATTTCATTTCCTTTCGGGAAGGCAAACGGAATCTTGCGATTTCAATGGGGACCAATTGGGCAAGCTTTGCTGCAAGTCCCTGCACTGGATGGCATGCCATGCCTTTTAAAGGCTTTTGCTCTGGCAAAGATTTTTTAATTTTTTTCTTTTTTTTTTTTAAGTGTCCATGCCATGTCCCTTATTTCTTCCCATTCAAGTAGTGCCTACTTCTTTGATTTTTCCCCTGCTTTTGCAACAGCTGTGAGGTTACTTTTGGCCTCTTTTGGTCCTTTGCACTGCACCTCAGTTCTGCCCAGACCACTTTCTTGAAGTCACAAAATTTCCCAATTTCTTTTTTTTTTTCTTCAATTTCATTTCCTGTGCTGGTATCTCTATTCCAGAGTGTTTGTAGGTCCTTCTTTTGTATTTCTGGCTTCAAGGAGGATCAATGTGGGCAAGCCTTGGTGTATGTGCTGCATGTCCCTGCACTGGATGACATGCCATGCCTTTTGATCTCTTTTGCTTTGGCCATGAATTTTGCTTTTTAATTTTTTTAATTCAAGCATCAATGCCATGTCCCTCATTTCTTCCCATTCAAGTAGTGCCTGCTTCTTTGATTTTTCCCCTGCTTTTGCAACAGCTGTGAGGTTACTTTTGGCCTCTTTTGGTCTTTTGCACTGCACCTCAGTTCTGCCCAGACCACTTTCTTGAAGTCACAAAATTTCCCAATTTCTATTTTTTTTTTCTTCTTCAATTTCATTTCCTTTGCTGGTATCTCTGTTCCAGAGTGGTTCTAAGTCCTTCTTTTGTATTTCTGGCTTCAAGGAAGATCAATTTAAGCAAGCCTTGGTGTATGTGCTGCATGTCCCTGCACTGGATGACATGCCATGCCTTTTGATCTCTTTTGCTTTGGCCATGAATTTTGCTTTTTAATTTTTTTATTTCAAGTATCAATGCCATGTCCCTCATTTCTTCCCCTCCAAGTTGTGCCTACTTCTTTGATTTTTCCCCTGCTTTTGCAACAGCTGTGAGGTTACTTTTGGCCTCTTTTGGTCCTTTGCACTGCACCTCAGTTCTTCCCAGACCACTTTCTTGAAGTCACAAAATTTACCAATTTCTTTTTTTTTTTTTTCCTTCAATTTCATTTCCTTTGCTGGTATCTCTATTCCAGAGTGTTTGTAGGTCCTTCTTTTGTATTTCTGGCTTCAAGGAGGATCAATTTGGGCAAACCTTGGTGTATGTGCTGCATGTCCCTGCACTAGATGACATGCCATGCATTTTGATCTCTTTTGCTTTGGCCATGAATTTTGCTTTTTAATTTTTTTACTTCAAGTATCAATGCCATGTCCCTCATTTCTTCCCCTCCAAGTTGTGCCTACTTCTTTGATTTTTCCCCTGCTTTGCAACTGCTGTGAGGTTACTTTTGGCCTCTTTTGGTCCTTTGCACTGCACCTCAATTCTGCCCAGACCACTTTCTTTTAGTCACAAAATTTCCCAATTTTTTTTTTTTTTTTTTTTTTTCTTCAATTTCAATTCCTTTGCTGGTATCTCTGTTCCAGAGTGGTTCTAAGTCCTTCTTTTGTATTTCTGGCTTCAAGGAAGATCAATTTAAGCAAGCCTTGGTGTATGTGCTGCATGTCCCTGCGCTGGATGACATGCCATGCCTTTTGATCTCTTTTGCTTTGGCCATGAATTTTGCTTTTAAATTTTTTTAAATGAAGAATCAAAGTCCATGTCCCTTGTTTCTTCCCCTCCAAGTAGTTCCTACTTCTTTGATTTTTCCCCTGCTTTTGCAACAGCTGTGAGGTTACTTTTGGCCTCTTTTGGTCCTTTGCACTGCACCTCAGTTCTGCCCAGACCACTTTCTTGAAGTCACAAAATTTCCCAATTTCTTTTTTTTTTTCTTCAATTTCATTTCCTGTGCTGGTATCTCTATTCCAGAGTGTTTGTAGGTCCTTCTTTTGTATTTCTGGCTTCAAGGAAGATCAATTTAAGCAAGCCTTGGTGTATGTGCTGCATGTCCCTGCACTGGATGACATGCCATGCCTTTTGATCTCTTTTGCTTTGGCCATGAATTTTGCTTTTTAATTTTTTTAATTCAAGCATCAATGCCATGTCCCTCATTTCTTCCCATTCAAGTAGTGCCTGCTTCTTTGATTTTTCCCCTGCTTTTGCAACAGCTGTGAGGTTACTTTTGGCCTCTTTTGGTCTTTTGCACTGCACCTCAGTTCTGCCCAGACCACTTTCTTGAAGTCACAAAATTTCCCAATTTCTATTTTTTTTTTCTTCTTCAATTTCATTTCCTTTGCTGGTATCTCTGTTCCAGAGTGGTTCTAAGTCCTTCTTTTGTATTTCTGGCTTCAAGGAGGATCAATTTAAGCAAGCCTTGGTGTATGTGCTGCATGTCCCTGCACTGGATGACATGCCATGCCTTTTGATCTCTTTTGCTTTGGCCATGAATTTTGCTTTTTAATTTCTTTAATTCAAGTATCAATGCCATGTCCCTCATTTCTTCCCCTCCAAGTAGTGCCTACTTCTTTGATTTTTCCCCTGCTTTTGCAACAGCTGTGAGGTTACTTTTGGCCTCTTTTGGTCCTTTGCACTGCACCTCAGTTCTTCCCAGACCACTTTCTTGAAGTCACAAAATTTCCCAATTTCTTTTTTTTTTTTTTCCTTCAATTTCATTTCCTTTGCCGGTATCTCTATTCCAGAGTGTTTGTAGGCCCTTCTTTTGTATTTCTGGCTTCAAGGAGGATCAATTTGGGCAAACCTTGGTGTATGTGCTGCATGTCCCTGCACTAGATGACATGCCATGCATTTTGATCTCTTTTGCTTTGGCCATGAATTTTGCTTTTTAATTTTTTTACTTCAAGTATCAATGCCATGTCCCTCATTTCTTCCCCTCCAAGTTGTGCCTACTTCTTTGATTTTTCCCCTGCTTTGCAACTGCTGTGAGGTTACTTTTGGCCTCTTTTGGTCCTTTGCACTGCACCTCAGTTCTGCCCAGACCACTTTCTTGAAGTCACAAAATTTCCCAATTTCTTTTTTTTTTTTGTTTTTTCTTCAATTTCAATTCCTTTGCTGGTATCTCTGTTCCAGAGTGGTTCTAAGTCCTTCTTTTGTATTTCTGGCTTCAAGGAAGATCAATTTAAGCAAGCCTTGGTGTATGTGCTGCATGTCCCTGCACTGGATGACATGCCATGCCTTTTGATCTCTTTTGCTTTGGCCATGAATTTTGCTTTTAAATTTTTTTAAATGAAGAATCAAAGTCCATGTCCCTTGTTTCTTCCCCTCCAAGTAGTTCCTACTTCTTTGATTTTTCCCCTGCTTTTGCAACAGCTGTGAGGTTACTTTTGGCCTCTTTTGGTCCTTTGCACTGCACCTCAGTTCTACCCAGACCACTTTCTTGAAGTCACAAAATTTCCCAATTTCTTTTTTTTTTTCTTCAATTTCATTTCCTGTGCTGGTATCTCTATTCCAGAGTGTTTGTAGGTCCTTCTTTTGTATTTCTGGCTTCAAGGAGGATCAATGTGGGCAAGCCTTGGTGTATGTGCTGCATGTCCCTGCACTGGATGACATGCCATGCCTTTTGATCTCTTTTGCTTTGGCCATGAATTTTGCTTTTTAATTTTTTTAATTCAAGTATCAATGCCATGTCCCTCATTTCTTCCCATTCAAGTAGTGCCTACTTCATGCATTTTTCCCCTTCTTTTGCAACAGCTGTGAGGTTACTTTTGGCCTCTTTTGGTCCTTTGCACTGCACCTCAGTTCTGCCCAGACCACTTTCTTGAAGTCACAAAATTTCCCAATTTCTTTTTTTTTTTTTTCCAATTTCATTTCCTTTGCTGGTATCTCTATTCCAGAGTGGTTCTAAGTCCTTCTTTTGTATTTCTGGCTTCAAGGAGGATCAATTTAAGCAAGCCTTGGTGTATGTGCTGCATGTCCCTGCACTGGATGACATGCCATGCCATTTCATCTCTTTTGCTTTGGCCATGAATTTTGCTTTTTAATTTAATTCAAGTATCAATGCCATGTCCCTTATTTCTTCCCATTCAAGTAGTGCCTACTTCATGGATTTTTCCCCTGCTTTTGCAACAGCTGTGAGGTTACTTTTGGCCTCTTTTGGTCCTTTGCACTGCACCTCAGTTCTGCCCAGACCACTTTCTTGTAGTCACTATATCTCCTGATTTTCCATTTTTTGGCCTTTTTTTCAACTCCATTTCTTTTGATGATATCTTTTTTCTCAAGTGTTTGAAAGCCTTCCTTTGAAGGGCTCGCAAGATTCCGTTTGCCTTCCCGAAAGGAAATTTCATTTCCTTTCGGGAAGGCAAACGGAATCTTGCGATTTCAATGGGGACCAATTGGGCAAGCTTTGCTGCAAGTCCCTGCACTGGATGGCATGCCATGCCTTTTGATGGCTTTTGCTCTGGCAAAGATTTTTTAATTTTTTTCTTTTTTTTTTTTAAGTGTCCATGCCATGTCCCTTATTTCTTCCCATTCAAGTAGTGCCTACTTCTTTGATTTTTCCCCTGCTTTTGCAACAGCTGTGAGGTTACTTTTGGCCTCTTTTGGTCCTTTGCACTGCACCTCAGTTCTGCCCAGACCACTTTCTTGAAGTCACAAAATTTCCCAATTTCTTTTTTTTTTTCTTCAATTTCATTTCCTGTGCTGGTATCTCTATTCCAGAGTGTTTGTAGGTCCTTCTTTTGTATTTCTGGCTTCAAGGAAGATCAATTTAAGCAAGCCTTGGTGTATGTGCTGCATGTCCCTGCACTGGATGACATGCCATGCCTTTTGATCTCTTTTGCTTTGGCCATGAATTTTGCTTTTTAATTTTTTTAAGTCAAGTATCAATGCCATGTCCCTCATTTCTTCCCATTCAAGTAGTGCCTACTTCATGCATTTTTCCCCTTCTCTTGCAACAGCTGTGAGGTTACTTTTGGCCTCTTTTGGTCCTTTGCACTGCACCTCAGTTCTGCCCAGACCACTTTCTTGAAGTCACAAAATTTCCCAATTTCTTTTTTTTTTTTTTCCAATTTCATTTCCTTTGCTGGTATCTCTATTCCAGAGTGGTTCTAAGTCCTTCTTTTGTATTTCTGGCTTCAAGGAGGATCAATTTAAGCAAGCCTTGGTGTATGTGCTGCATGTCCCTGCACTGGATGACATGCCATGCCATTTCATCTCTTTTGCTTTGGCCATGAATTTTGCTTTTTAATTTTTTTAATTCAAGTATCAATGCCATGTCCCTTATTTCTTCCCATTCAAGTAGTGCCTACTTCATGGATTTTTCCCCTGCTTTTGCAACAGCTGTGAGGTTACTTTTGGCCTCTTTTGGTCCTTTGCACTGCACCTCAGTTCTGCCCAGACCACTTTCTTGTAGTCACTATATCTCCTGATTTTCCATTTTTTGGCCTTTTTTTCAACTGCATTTCTTTTGATGATATCTCCTTTCTCAAGTGTTTGAAAGCCTTCCTTTGAAGGGCTCGCAAGATTCCGTTTGCCTTCCCGAAAGGAAATTTCATTTCCTTTCGGGAAGGCAAACGGAATCTTGCGATTTCAATGGGGACCAATTGGGCAAGCTTTGGTGCAAGTCCCTGCACTGGATGGCATGCCATGCCTTTTGATGGCTTTTGCTCTGGCAAAGATTTTTTAATTTTTTTCTTTTTTTTTTTTAAGTGTCCATGCCATGTCCCTTATTTCTTCCCATTCAAGTAGTGCCTACTTCTTTGATTTTTCCCCTGCTTTTGCAACAGCTGTGAGGTTACTTTTGGCCTCTTTTGGTCCTTTGCACTGCACCTCAGTTCTGCCCAGACCACTTTCTTGAAGTCACAAAATTTCCCAATTTCTTTTTTTTTTTCTTCAATTTCATTTCCTGTGCTGGTATCTCTATTCCAGAGTGTTTGTAGGTCCTTCTTTTGTATTTCTGGCTTCAAGGAGGATCAATGTGGGCAAGCCTTGGTGTATGTGCTGCATGTCCCTGCACTGGATGACATGCCATGCCTTTTGATCTCTTTTGCTTTGGCCATGAATTTTGCTTTTTAATTTTTTTAATTCAAGCATCAATGCCATGTCCCTCATTTCTTCCCATTCAAGTAGTGCCTGCTTCTTTGATTTTTCCCCTGCTTTTGCAACAGCTGTGAGGTTACTTTTGGCCTCTTTTGGTCTTTTGCACTGCACCTCAGTTCTGCCCAGACCACTTTCTTGAAGTCACAAAATTTCCCAATTTCTATTTTTTTTTTCTTCTTCAATTTCATTTCCTTTGCTGGTATCTCTGTTCCAGAGTGGTTCTAAGTCCTTCTTTTGTATTTCTGGCTTCAAGGAAGATCAATTTAAGCAAGCCTTGGTGTATGTGCTGCATGTCCCTGCACTGGATGACATGCCATGCCTTTTGATCTCTTTTGCTTTGGCCATGAATTTTGCTTTTTAATTTCTTTAATTCAAGTATCAATGCCATGTCCCTCATTTCTTCCCCTCCAAGTAGTGCCTACTTCTTTGATTTTTCCCCTGCTTTTGCAACAGCTGTGAGGTTACTTTTGGCCTCTTTTGGTCCTTTGCACTGCACCTCAGTTCTTCCCAGACCACTTTCTTGAAGTCACAAAATTTCCCAATTTCTTTTTTTTTTTTTTCCTTCAATTTCATTTCCTTTGCCGGTATCTCTATTCCAGAGTGTTTGTAGGCCCTTCTTTTGTATTTCTGGCTTCAAGGAGGATCAATTTGGGCAAACCTTGGTGTATGTGCTGCATGTCCCTGCACTAGATGACATGCCATGCATTTTGATCTCTTTTGCTTTGGCCATGAATTTTGCTTTTTAATTTTTTTACTTCAAGTATCAATGCCATGTCCCTCATTTCTTCCCCTCCAAGTTGTGCCTACTTCTTTGATTTTTCCCCTGCTTTGCAACTGCTGTGAGGTTACTTTTGGCCTCTTTTGGTCCTTTGCACTGCACCTCAGTTCTGCCCAGACCACTTTCTTGAAGTCACAAAATTTCCCAATTTCTTTTTTTTTTTTGTTTTTTCTTCAATTTCAATTCCTTTGCTGGTATCTCTGTTCCAGAGTGGTTCTAAGTCCTTCTTTTGTATTTCTGGCTTCAAGGAAGATCAATTTAAGCAAGCCTTGGTGTATGTGCTGCATGTCCCTGCACTGGATGACATGCCATGCCTTTTGATCTCTTTTGCTTTGGCCATGAATTTTGCTTTTAAATTTTTTTAAATGAAGAATCAAAGTCCATGTCCCTTGTTTCTTCCCCTCCAAGTAGTTCCTACTTCTTTGATTTTTCCCCTGCTTTTGCAACAGCTGTGAGGTTACTTTTGGCCTCTTTTGGTCCTTTGCACTGCACCTCAGTTCTACCCAGACCACTTTCTTGAAGTCACAAAATTTCCCAATTTCTTTTTTTTTTTCTTCAATTTCATTTCCTGTGCTGGTATCTCTATTCCAGAGTGTTTGTAGGTCCTTCTTTTGTATTTCTGGCTTCAAGGAGGATCAATGTGGGCAAGCCTTGTTGTATGTGCTGCATGTCCCTGCACTGGATGACATGCCATGCCTTTTGATCTCTTTTGCTTTGGCCATGAATTTTGCTTTTTAATTTTTTTAATTCAAGTATCAATGCCATGTCCCTCATTTCTTCCCATTCAAGTAGTGCCTACTTCATGCATTTTTCCCCTTCTTTTGCAACAGCTGTGAGGTTACTTTTGGCCTCTTTTGGTCCTTTGCACTGCACCTCAGTTCTGCCCAGACCACTTTCTTGAAGTCACAAAATTTCCCAATTTCTTTTTTTTTTTTTTCCAATTTCATTTCCTTTGCTGGTATCTCTATTCCAGAGTGGTTCTAAGTCCTTCTTTTGTATTTCTGGCTTCAAGGAGGATCAATTTAAGCAAGCCTTGGTGTATGTGCTGCATGTCCCTGCACTGGATGACATGCCATGCCATTTCATCTCTTTTGCTTTGGCCATGAATTTTGCTTTTTAATTTAATTCAAGTATCAATGCCATGTCCCTTATTTCTTCCCATTCAAGTAGTGCCTACTTCATGGATTTTTCCCCTGCTTTTGCAACAGCTGTGAGGTTACTTTTGGCCTCTTTTGGTCCTTTGCACTGCACCTCAGTTCTGCCCAGACCACTTTCTTGTAGTCACTATATCTCCTGATTTTCCATTTTTTGGCCTTTTTTTCAACTCCATTTCTTTTGATGATATCTTTTTTCTCAAGTGTTTGAAAGCCTTCCTTTGAAGGGCTCGCAAGATTCCGTTTGCCTTCCCGAAAGGAAATTTCATTTCCTTTCGGGAAGGCAAACGGAATCTTGCGATTTCAATGGGGACCAATTGGGCAAGCTTTGGTGCAAGTCCCTGCACTGGATGGCATGCCATGCCTTTTGATGGCTTTTGCTCTGGCAAAGATTTTTTAATTTTTTTCTTTTTTTTTTTTAAGTGTCCATGCCATGTCCCTTATTTCTTCCCATTCAAGTAGTGCCTACTTCTTTGATTTTTCCCCTGCTTTTGCAACAGCTGTGAGGTTACTTTTGGCCTCTTTTGGTCCTTTGCACTGCACCTCAGTTCTGCCCAGACCACTTTCTTGAAGTCACAAAATTTCCCAATTTCTTTTTTTTTTTCTTCAATTTCATTTCCTGTGCTGGTATCTCTATTCCAGAGTGTTTGTAGGTCCTTCTTTTGTATTTCTGGCTTCAAGGAAGATCAATTTAAGCAAGCCTTGGTGTATGTGCTGCATGTCCCTGCACTGGATGACATGCCATGCCTTTTGATCTCTTTTGCTTTGGCCATGAATTTTGCTTTTTAATTTTTTTAATTCAAGTATCAATGCCATGTCCCTCATTTCTTCCCATTCAAGTAGTGCCTACTTCATGCATTTTTCCCCTTCTCTTGCAACAGCTGTGAGGTTACTTTTGGCCTCTTTTGGTCCTTTGCACTGCACCTCAGTTCTGCCCAGACCACTTTCTTGAAGTCACAAAATTTCCCAATTTCTTTTTTTTTTTTTTCCAATTTCATTTCCTTTGCTGGTATCTCTATTCCAGAGTGGTTCTAAGTCCTTCTTTTGTATTTCTGGCTTCAAGGAGGATCAATTTAAGCAAGCCTTGGTGTATGTGCTGCATGTCCCTGCACTGGATGACATGCCATGCCATTTCATCTCTTTTGCTTTGGCCATGAATTTTGCTTTTTAATTTTTTTAATTCAAGTATCAATGCCATGTCCCTTATTTCTTCCCATTCAAGTAGTGCCTACTTCATGGATTTTTCCCCTGCTTTTGCAACAGCTGTGAGGTTACTTTTGGCCTCTTTTGGTCCTTTGCACTGCACCTCAGTTCTGCCCAGACCACTTTCTTGTAGTCACTATATCTCCTGATTTTCCATTTTTTGGCCTTTTTTTCAACTGCATTTCTTTTGATGATATCTCCTTTCTCAAGTGTTTGAAAGCCTTCCTTTGAAGGGCTCGCAAGATTCCGTTTGCCTTCCCGAAAGGAAATTTCATTTCCTTTCGGGAAGGCAAACGGAATCTTGCGATTTCAATGGGGACCAATTGGGCAAGCTTTGGTGCAAGTCCCTGCACTGGATGGCATGCCATGCCTTTTGATGGCTTTTGCTCTGGCAAAGATTTTTTAATTTTTTTCTTTTTTTTTTTTAAGTGTCCATGCCATGTCCCTTATTTCTTCCCATTCAAGTAGTGCCTACTTCTTTGATTTTTCCCCTGCTTTTGCAACAGCTGTGAGGTTACTTTTGGCCTCTTTTGGTCCTTTGCACTGCACCTCAGTTCTGCCCAGACCACTTTCTTGAAGTCACAAAATTTCCCAATTTCTTTTTTTTTTTCTTCAATTTCATTTCCTGTGCTGGTATCTCTATTCCAGAGTGTTTGTAGGTCCTTCTTTTGTATTTCTGGCTTCAAGGAGGATCAATGTGGGCAAGCCTTGGTGTATGTGCTGCATGTCCCTGCACTGGATGACATGCCATGCCTTTTGATCTCTTTTGCTTTGGCCATGAATTTTGCTTTTTAATTTTTTTAATTCAAGTATCAATGCCATGTCCCTCATTTCTTCCCCTCCAAGTTGTGCCTACTTCTTTGATTTTTCCCCTGCTTTTGCAACAGCTGTGAGGTTACTTTTGGCCTCTTTTGGTCCTTTGCACTGCACCTCAGTTCTTCCCAGACCACTTTCTTGAAGTCACAAAATTTACCAATTTCTTTTTTTTTTATTTCCTTCAATTTCATTTCCTTTGCTGGTATCTCTATTCCAGAGTGTTTGTAGGTCCTTCTTTTGTATTTCTGGCTTCAAGGAGGATCAATTTGGGCAAACCTTGGTGTATGTGCTGCATGTCCCTGCACTAGATGACATGCCATGCATTTTGATCTCTTTTGCTTTGGCCATGAATTTTGCTTTTTAATTTTTTTACTTCAAGTATCAATGCCATGTCCCTCATTTCTTCCCCTCCAAGTTGTGCCTACTTCTTTGATTTTTCCCCTGCTTTGCAACTGCTGTGAGGTTACTTTTGGCCTCTTTTGGTCCTTTGCACTGCACCTCAATTCTGCCCAGACCACTTTCTTTTAGTCACAAAATTTCCCAATTTTTTTTTTTTTTTTGTTTTTTCTTCAATTTCAATTCCTTTGCTGGTATCTCTGTTCCAGAGTGGTTCTAAGTCCTTCTTTTGTATTTCTGGCTTCAAGGAAGATCAATTTAAGCAAGCCTTGGTGTATGTGCTGCATGTCCCTGCACTGGATGACATGCCATGCCTTTTGATCTCTTTTGCTTTGGCCATGAATTTTGCTTTTAAATTTTTTTAAATGAAGAATCAAAGTCCATGTCCCTTGTTTCTTCCCCTCCAAGTAGTTCCTACTTCTTTGATTTTTCCCCTGCTTTTGCAACAGCTGTGAGGTTACTTTTGGCCTCTTTTGGTCCTTTGCACTGCACCTCAGTTCTGCCCAGACCACTTTCTTGAAGTCACAAAATTTCCCAATTTCTTTTTTTTTTTCTTCAATTTCATTTCCTGTGCTGGTATCTCTATTCCAGAGTGTTTGTAGGTCCTTCTTTTGTATTTCTGGCTTCAAGGAAGATCAATTTAAGCAAGCCTTGGTGTATGTGCTGCATGTCCCTGCACTGGATGACATGCCATGCCTTTTGATCTCTTTTGCTTTGGCCATGAATTTTGCTTTTTAATTTTTTTAATTCAAGTATCAATGCCATGTCCCTCATTTCTTCCCATTCAAGTAGTGCCTACTTCATGCATTTTTCCCCTTCTCTTGCAACAGCTGTGAGGTTGCTTTTGGCCTCTTTTGGTCCTTTGCACTGCACCTCAGTTCTGCCCAGACCACTTTCTTGAAGTCACAAAATTTCCCAATTTCTTTTTTTTTTTTTTCCAATTTCATTTCCTTTGCTGGTATCTCTATTCCAGAGTGGTTCTAAGTCCTTCTTTTGTATTTCTGGCTTCAAGGAGGATCAATTTAAGCAAGCCTTGGTGTATGTGCTGCATGTCCCTGCACTGGATGACATGCCATGCCATTTCATCTCTTTTGCTTTGGCCATGAATTTTGCTTTTTAATTTTTTTAATTCAAGTATCAATGCCATGTCCCTTATTTCTTCCCATTCAAGTAGTGCCTACTTCATGGATTTTTCCCCTGCTTTTGCAACAGCTGTGAGGTTACTTTTGGCCTCTTTTGGTCCTTTGCACTGCACCTCAGTTCTGCCCAGACCACTTTCTTGTAGTCACTATATCTCCTGATTTTCCATTTTTTGGCCTTTTTTTCAACTGCATTTCTTTTGATGATATCTCCTTTCTCAAGTGTTTGAAAGCCTTCCTTTGAAGGGCTCGCAAGATTCCGTTTGCCTTCCCGAAAGGAAATTTCATTTCCTTTCGGGAAGGCAAACGGAATCTTGCGATTTCAATGGGGACCAATTGGGCAAGCTTTGCTGCAAGTCCCTGCACTGGATGGCATGCCATGCCTTTTGATGGCTTTTGCTCTGGCAAAGATTTTTTAATTTTTTTCTTTTTTTTTTTTAAGTGTCCATGCCATGTCCCTTATTTCTTCCCATTCAAGTAGTGCCTACTTCTTTGATTTTTCCCCTGCTTTTGCAACAGCTGTGAGGTTACTTTTGGCCTCTTTTGGTCCTTTGCACTGCACCTCAGTTCTACCCAGACCACTTTCTTGAAGTCACAAAATTTCCCAATTTCTTTTTTTTTTTCTTCAATTTCATTTCCTGTGCTGGTATCTCTATTCCAGAGTGTTTGTAGGTCCTTCTTTTGTATTTCTGGCTTCAAGGAGGATCAATGTGGGCAAGCCTTGGTGTATGTGCTGCATGTCCCTGCACTGGATGACATGCCATGCCTTTTGATCTCTTTTGCTTTGGCCATGAATTTTGCTTTTTAATTTTTTTAATTCAAGCATCAATGCCATGTCCCTCATTTCTTCCCATTCAAGTAGTGCCTGCTTCTTTGATTTTTCCCCTGCTTTTGCAACAGCTGTGAGGTTACTTTTGGCCTCTTTTGGTCTTTTGCACTGCACCTCAGTTCTGCCCAGACCACTTTCTTGAAGTCACAAAATTTCCCAATTTCTATTTTTTTTTTCTTCTTCAATTTCATTTCCTTTGCTGGTATCTCTGTTCCAGAGTGGTTCTAAGTCCTTCTTTTGTATTTCTGGCTTCAAGGAAGATCAATTTAAGCAAGCCTTGGTGTATGTGCTGCATGTCCCTGCACTGGATGACATGCCATGCCTTTTGATCTCTTTTGCTTTGGCCATGAATTTTGCTTTTTAATTTCTTTAATTCAAGTATCAATGCCATGTCCCTCATTTCTTCCCCTCCAAGTAGTGCCTACTTCTTTGATTTTTCCCCTGCTTTTGCAACAGCTGTGAGGTTACTTTTGGCCTCTTTTGGTCCTTTGCACTGCACCTCAGTTCTTCCCAGACCACTTTCTTGAAGTCACAAAATTTCCCAATTTCTTTTTTTTTTTTTTCCTTCAATTTCATTTCCTTTGCCGGTATCTCTATTCCAGAGTGTTTGTAGGCCCTTCTTTTGTATTTCTGGCTTCAAGGAGGATCAATTTGGGCAAACCTTGGTGTATGTGCTGCATGTCCCTGCACTAGATGACATGCCATGCATTTTGATCTCTTTTGCTTTGGCCATGAATTTTGCTTTTTAATTTTTTTACTTCAAGTATCAATGCCATGTCCCTCATTTCTTCCCCTCCAAGTTGTGCCTACTTCTTTGATTTTTCCCCTGCTTTGCAACTGCTGTGAGGTTACTTTTGGCCTCTTTTGGTCCTTTGCACTGCACCTCAGTTCTGCCCAGACCACTTTCTTGAAGTCACAAAATTTCCCAATTTCTTTTTTTTTTTTGTTTTTTCTTCAATTTCAATTCCTTTGCTGGTATCTCTGTTCCAGAGTGGTTCTAAGTCCTTCTTTTGTATTTCTGGCTTCAAGGAAGATCAATTTAAGCAAGCCTTGGTGTATGTGCTGCATGTCCCTGCACTGGATGACATGCCATGCCTTTTGATCTCTTTTGCTTTGGCCATGAATTTTGCTTTTAAATTTTTTTAAATGAAGAATCAAAGTCCATGTCCCTTATTTCTTCCCATTCAAGTAGTGCCTACTTCTTTGATTTTTCCCCTGCTTTTGCAACAGCTGTGAGGTTACTTTTGGCCTCTTTTGGTCCTTTGCACTGCACCTCAGTTCTGCCCAGACCACTTTCTTGAAGTCACAAAATTTCCCAATTTCTTTTTTTTTTTCTTCAATTTCATTTCCTGTGCTGGTATCTCTATTCCAGAGTGTTTGTAGGTCCTTCTTTTGTATTTCTGGCTTCAAGGAAGATCAATTTAAGCAAGCCTTGGTGTATGTGCTGCATGTCCCTGCACTGGATGACATGCCATGCCTTTTGATCTCTTTTGCTTTGGCCATGAATTTTGCTTTTTAATTTTTTTAATTCAAGTATCAATGCCATGTCCCTCATTTCTTCCCATTCAAGTAGTGCCTACTTCATGCATTTTTCCCCTTCTCTTGCAACAGCTGTGAGGTTACTTTTGGCCTCTTTTGGTCCTTTGCACTGCACCTCAGTTCTGCCCAGACCACTTTCTTGAAGTCACAAAATTTCCCAATTTCTTTTTTTTTTTTTTCCAATTTCATTTCCTTTGCTGGTATCTCTATTCCAGAGTGGTTCTAAGTCCTTCTTTTGTATTTCTGGCTTCAAGGAGGATCAATTTAAGCAAGCCTTGGTGTATGTGCTGCATGTCCCTGCACTGGATGACATGCCATGCCATTTCATCTCTTTTGCTTTGGCCACGAATTTTGCTTTTTAATTTTTTTAATTCAAGTATCAATGCCATGTCCCTTATTTCTTCCCATTCAAGTAGTGCCTACTTCATGGATTTTTCCCCTGCTTTTGCAACAGCTGTGAGGTTACTTTTGGCCTCTTTTGGTCCTTTGCACTGCACCTCAGTTCTGCCCAGACCACTTTCTTGTAGTCACTATATCTCCTGATTTTCCATTTTTTGGCCTTTTTTTCAACTGCATTTCTTTTGATGATATCTCCTTTCTCAAGTGTTTGAAAGCCTTCCTTTGAAGGGCTCGCAAGATTCCGTTTGCCTTCCCGAAAGGAAATTTCATTTCCTTTCGGGAAGGCAAACGGAATCTTGCGATTTCAATGGGGACCAATTGGGCAAGCTTTGCTGCAAGTCCCTGCACTGGATGGCATGCCATGCCTTTTGATGGCTTTTGCTCTGGCAAAGATTTTTTAATTTTTTTCTTTTTTTTTTTTAAGTGTCCATGCCATGTCCCTTATTTCTTCCCATTCAAGTAGTGCCTACTTCTTTGATTTTTCCCCTGCTTTTGCAACAGCTGTGAGGTTACTTTTGGCCTCTTTTGGTCCTTTGCACTGCACCTCAGTTCTGCCCAGACCACTTTCTTGAAGTCACAAAATTTCCCAATTTCTTTTTTTTTTTCTTCAATTTCATTTCCTGTGCTGGTATCTCTATTCCAGAGTGTTTGTAGGTCCTTCTTTTGTATTTCTGGCTTCAAGGAGGATCAATGTGGGCAAGCCTTGGTGTATGTGCTGCATGTCCCTGCACTGGATGACATGCCATGCCTTTTGATCTCTTTTGCTTTGGCCATGAATTTTGCTTTTTAATTTTTTTAATTCAAGCATCAATGCCATGTCCCTCATTTCTTCCCATTCAAGTAGTGCCTGCTTCTTTGATTTTTCCCCTGCTTTTGCAACAGCTGTGAGGTTACTTTTGGCCTCTTTTGGTCTTTTGCACTGCACCTCAGTTCTGCCCAGACCACTTTCTTGAAGTCACAAAATTTCCCAATTTCTATTTTTTTTTTCTTCTTCAATTTCATTTCCTTTGCTGGTATCTCTGTTCCAGAGTGGTTCTAAGTCCTTCTTTTGTATTTCTGGCTTCAAGGAAGATCAATTTAAGCAAGCCTTGGTGTATGTGCTGCATGTCCCTGCACTGGATGACATGCCATGCCTTTTGATCTCTTTTGCTTTGGCCATGAATTTTGCTTTTTAATTTCTTTAATTCAAGTATCAATGCCATGTCCCTCATTTCTTCCCCTCCAAGTAGTGCCTACTTCTTTGATTTTTCCCCTGCTTTTGCAACAGCTGTGAGGTTACTTTTGGCCTCTTTTGGTCCTTTGCACTGCACCTCAGTTCTTCCCAGACCACTTTCTTGAAGTCACAAAATTTACCAATTTCTTTTTTTTTTTTTTCCTTCAATTTCATTTCCTTTGCCGGTATCTCTATTCCAGAGTGTTTGTAGGCCCTTCTTTTGTATTTCTGGCTTCAAGGAGGATCAATTTGGGCAAACCTTGGTGTATGTGCTGCATGTCCCTGCACTAGATGACATGCCATGCATTTTGATCTCTTTTGCTTTGGCCATGAATTTTGCTTTTTAATTTTTTTACTTCAAGTATCAATGCCATGTCCCTCATTTCTTCCCCTCCAAGTTGTGCCTACTTCTTTGATTTTTCCCCTGCTTTGCAACTGCTGTGAGGTTACTTTTGGCTTCTTTTGGTCCTTTGCACTGCACCTCAGTTCTGCCCAGACCACTTTCTTGAAGTCACAAAATTTCCCAATTTCTTTTTTTTTTTTGTTTTTTCTTCAATTTCAATTCCTTTGCTGGTATCTCTGTTCCAGAGTGGTTCTAAGTCCTTCTTTTGTATTTCTGGCTTCAAGGAAGATCAATTTAAGCAAGCCTTGGTGTATGTGCTGCATGTCCCTGCACTGGATGACATGCCATGCCTTTTGATCTCTTTTGCTTTGGCCATGAATTTTGCTTTTAAATTTTTTTAAATGAAGAATCAAAGTCCATGTCCCTTGTTTCTTCCCCTCCAAGTAGTTCCTACTTCTTTGATTTTTCCCCTGCTTTTGCAACAGCTGTGAGGTTACTTTTGGCCTCTTTTGGTCCTTTGCACTGCACCTCAGTTCTACCCAGACCACTTTCTTGAAGTCACAAAATTTCCCAATTTCTTTTTTTTTTTCTTCAATTTCATTTCCTGTGCTGGTATCTCTATTCCAGAGTGTTTGTAGGTCCTTCTTTTGTATTTCTGGCTTCAAGGAGGATCAATGTGGGCAAGCCTTGTTGTATGTGCTGCATGTCCCTGCACTGGATGACATGCCATGCCTTTTGATCTCTTTTGCTTTGGCCATGAATTTTGCTTTTTAATTTTTTTAATTCAAGTATCAATGCCATGTCCCTCATTTCTTCCCATTCAAGTAGTGCCTACTTCATGCATTTTTCCCCTTCTTTTGCAACAGCTGTGAGGTTACTTTTGGCCTCTTTTGGTCCTTTGCACTGCACCTCAGTTCTGCCCAGACCACTTTCTTGAAGTCACAAAATTTCCCAATTTCTTTTTTTTTTTTTTCCAATTTCATTACCTTTGCTGGTATCTCTATTCCAGAGTGGTTCTAAGTCCTTCTTTTGTATTTCTGGCTTCAAGGAGGATCAATTTAAGCAAGCCTTGGTGTATGTGCTGCATGTCCCTGCACTGGATGACATGCCATGCCATTTCATCTCTTTTGCTTTGGCCATGAATTTTGCTTTTTAATTTAATTCAAGTATCAATGCCATGTCCCTTATTTCTTCCCATTCAAGTAGTGCCTACTTCATGGATTTTTCCCCTGCTTTTGCAACAGCTGTGAGGTTACTTTTGGCCTCTTTTGGTCCTTTGCACTGCACCTCAGTTCTGCCCAGACCACTTTCTTGAAGTCACAAAATTTCCCAATTTCTTTTTTTTTTTTTTCCAATTTCATTTCCTTTGCTGGTATCTCTATTCCAGAGTGGTTCTAAGTCCTTCTTTTGTATTTCTGGCTTCAAGGAGGATCAATTTAAGCAAGCCTTGGTGTATGTGCTGCATGTCCCTGCACTGGATGACATGCCATGCCATTTCATCTCTTTTGCTTTGGCCATGAATTTTGCTTTTTAATTTAATTCAAGTATCAATGCCATGTCCCTTATTTCTTCCCATTCAAGTAGTGCCTACTTCATGGATTTTTCCCCTGCTTTTGCAACAGCTGTGAGGTTACTTTTGGCCTCTTTTGGTCCTTTGCACTGCACCTCAGTTCTGCCCAGACCACTTTCTTGTAGTCACTATATCTCCTGATTTTCCATTTTTTGGCCTTTTTTTCAACTCCATTTCTTTTGATGATATCTTTTTTCTCAAGTGTTTGAAAGCCTTCCTTTGAAGGGCTCGCAAGATTCCGTTTGCCTTCCCGAAAGGAAATTTCATTTCCTTTCGGGAAGGCAAACGGAATCTTGCGATTTCAATGGGGACCAATTGGGCAAGCTTTGGTGCAAGTCCCTGCACTGGATGGCATGCCATGCCTTTTGATGGCTTTTGCTCTGGCAAAGATTTTTTAATTTTTTTCTTTTTTTTTTTTAAGTGTCCATGCCATGTCCCTCATTTCTTCCCATTCAAGTAGTGCCTACTTCTTTGATTTTTCCCCTGCTTTTGCAACAGCTGTGAGGTTACTTTTGGCCTCTTTTGGTCCTTTGCACTGCACCTCAGTTCTGCCCAGACCACTTTCTTGAAGTCACAAAATTTCCCAATTTCTTTTTTTTTTTCTTCAATTTCATTTCCTGTGCTGGTATCTCTATTCCAGAGTGTTTGTAGGTCCTTCTTTTGTATTTCTGGCTTCAAGGAGGATCAATGTGGGCAAGCCTTGGTGTATGTGCTGCATGTCCCTGCACTGGATGACATGCCATGCCTTTTGATCTCTTTTGCTTTGGCCATGAATTTTGCTTTTTAATTTTTTTAATTCAAGCATCAATGCCATGTCCCTCATTTCTTCCCATTCAAGTAGTGCCTGCTTCTTTGATTTTTCCCCTGCTTTTGCAACAGCTGTGAGGTTACTTTTGGCCTCTTTTGGTCTTTTGCACTGCACCTCAGTTCTGCCCAGACCACTTTCTTGAAGTCACAAAATTTCCCAATTTCTATTTTTTTTTTCTTCTTCAATTTCATTTCCTTTGCTGGTATCTCTGTTCCAGAGTGGTTCTAAGTCCTTCTTTTGTATTTCTGGCTTCAAGGAAGATCAATTTAAGCAAGCCTTGGTGTATGTGCTGCATGTCCCTGCACTGGATGACATGCCATGCCTTTTGATCTCTTTTGCTTTGGCCATGAATTTTGCTTTTTAATTTCTTTAATTCAAGTATCAATGCCATGTCCCTCATTTCTTCCCCTCCAAGTAGTGCCTACTTCTTTGATTTTTCCCCTGCTTTTGCAACAGCTGTGAGGTTACTTTTGGCCTCTTTTGGTCCTTTGCACTGCACCTCAGTTCTTCCCAGACCACTTTCTTGAAGTCACAAAATTTACCAATTTCTTTTTTTTTTTTTTCCTTCAATTTCATTTCCTTTGCCGGTATCTCTATTCCAGAGTGTTTGTAGGCCCTTCTTTTGTATTTCTGGCTTCAAGGAGGATCAATTTGGGCAAACCTTGGTGTATGTGCTGCATGTCCCTGCACTAGATGACATGCCATGCATTTTGATCTCTTTTGCTTTGGCCATGAATTTTGCTTTTTAATTTTTTTACTTCAAGTATCAATGCCATGTCCCTCATTTCTTCCCCTCCAAGTTGTGCCTACTTCTTTGATTTTTCCCCTGCTTTGCAACTGCTGTGAGGTTACTTTTGGCCTCTTTTGGTCCTTTGCACTGCACCTCAGTTCTGCCCAGACCACTTTCTTGAAGTCACAAAATTTCCCAATTTCTTTTTTTTTTTTGTTTTTTCTTCAATTTCAATTCCTTTGCTGGTATCTCTGTTCCAGAGTGGTTCTAAGTCCTTCTTTTGTATTTCTGGCTTCAAGGAAGATCAATTTAAGCAAGCCTTGGTGTATGTGCTGCATGTCCCTGCACTGGATGACATGCCATGCCTTTTGATCTCTTTTGCTTTGGCCATGAATTTTGCTTTTAAATTTTTTTAAATGAAGAATCAAAGTCCATGTCCCTTGTTTCTTCCCCTCCAAGTAGTTCCTACTTCTTTGATTTTTCCCCTGCTTTTGCAACAGCTGTGAGGTTACTTTTGGCCTCTTTTGGTCCTTTGCACTGCACCTCAGTTCTACCCAGACCACTTTCTTGAAGTCACAAAATTTCCCAATTTCTTTTTTTTTTTCTTCAATTTCATTTCCTGTGCTGGTATCTCTATTCCAGAGTGTTTGTAGGTCCTTCTTTTGTATTTCTGGCTTCAAGGAGGATCAATGTGGGCAAGCCTTGTTGTATGTGCTGCATGTCCCTGCACTGGATGACATGCCATGCCTTTTGATCTCTTTTGCTTTGGCCATGAATTTTGCTTTTTAATTTTTTTAATTCAAGTATCAATGCCATGTCCCTCATTTCTTCCCATTCAAGTAGTGCCTACTTCATGGATTTTTCCCCTGCTTTTGCAACAGCTGTGAGGTTACTTTTGGCCTCTTTTGGTCCTTTGCACTGCACCTCAGTTCCGCCCAGACCACTTTCTTGTAGTCACTATATCTCCTGATTTTCCATTTTTTGGCCTTTTTTTCAACTGCATTTCTTTTGATGATATCTCCTTTCTCAAGTGTTTGAAAGCCTTCCTTTGAAGGGCTCGCAAGATTCCGTTTGCCTTCCCGAAAGGAAATTTCATTTCCTTTCGGGAAGGCAAACGGAATCTTGCGATTTCAATGGGGACCAATTGGGCAAGCTTTGGTGCAAGTCCCTGCACTGGATGGCATGCCATGCCTTTTGATCTCTTTTGCTTTGGCCATGAATTTTGCTTTTTAATTTTTTTAATTCAAGTATCAATGCCATGTCCCTCATTTCTTCCCATTCAAGTAGTGCCTACTTCTTTGATTTTTCCCCTGCTTTTGCAACAGCTGTGAGGTTACTTTTGGCCTCTTTTGGTCCTTTGCACTGCACCTCAGTTCTGCCCAGACCACTTTCTTGAAGTCACAAAATTTCCCAATTTCTTTTTTTTTTTTTTCCAATTTCATTACCTTTGCTGGTATCTCTATTCCAGAGTGGTTCTAAGTCCTTCTTTTGTATTTCTGGCTTCAAGGAAGATCAATTTAAGCAAGCCTTGGTGTATGTGCTGCATGTCCCTGCACTGGATGACATGCCATGCCATTTCATCTCTTTTGCTTTGGCCATGAATTTTGCTTTTTAATTTTTTTAATTCAAGTATCAATGCCATGTCCCTTATTTCTTCCCATTCAAGTAGTGCCTACTTCATGGATTTTTCCCCTGCTTTTGCAACAGCTGTGAGGTTACTTTTGGCCTCTTTTGGTCCTTTGCACTGCACCTCATTTCCGCCCAGACCACTTTCTTGTAGTCACTATATCTCCTGATTTTCCATTTTTTGGCCTTTTTTTCAACTGCATTTCTTTTGATGATATCTCCTTTCTCAAGTGTTTGAAAGCCGTCCTTTGAAGGGCTCGCAAGATTCCGTTTGCCTTCCCGAAAGGAAATTTCATTTCCTTTCGGGAAGGCAAACGGAATCTTGCGATTTCAATGGGGACCAATTGGGCAAGCTTTGGTGCAAGTCCCTGCACTGGATGGCATGCCATGCCTTTTGATGGCTTTTGCTCTGGCAAAGATTTTTTAATTTTTTTCTTTTTTTTTTTTAAGTGTCCATGCCATGTCCCTTATTTCTTCCCATTCAAGTAGTGCCTACTTCTTTGATTTTTCCCCTGCTTTTGCAACGGCTGTGAGGTTACTTTTGGCCTCTTTTGGTCCTTTGCACTGCACCTCAGTTCTACCCAGACCACTTTCTTGAAGTCACAAAATTTCCCAATTTCTTTTTTTTTTTCTTCAATTTCATTTCCTGTGCTGGTATCTCTATTCCAGAGTGTTTGTAGGTCCTTCTTTTGTATTTCTGGCTTCAAGGAGGATCAATGTGGGCAAGCCTTGGTGTATGTGCTGCATGTCCCTGCACTGGATGACATGCCATGCCTTTTGATCTCTTTTGCTTTGGCCATGAATTTTGCTTTTTAATTTTTTTAATTCAAGTATCAATGCCATGTCCCTCATTTCTTCCCCTCCAAGTTGTGCCTACTTCTTTGATTTTTCCCCTGCTTTTGCAACAGCTGTGAGGTTACTTTTGGCCTCTTTTGGTCCTTTGCACTGCACCTCATTTCCGCCCAGACCACTTTCTTGTAGTCACTATATCTCCTGATTTTCCATTTTTTGGCCTTTTTTTCAATTGCATTTCTTTTGATGATATCTCCTTTCTCAAGTGTTTGAAAGCCTTCCTTTGAAGGGCTCGCAAGATTCCGTTTGCCTTCCCGAAAGAAAATTTCATTTCCTTTCGGGAAGGCAAACGGAATCTTGCGATTTCAATGGGGACCAATTGGGCAAGCTTTGGTGCAAGTCCCTGCACTGGATGGCATGCCATGCCTTTTGATGGCTTTTGCTCTGGCAAAGATTTTTTAATTTTTTTCTTTTTTTTTTTTAAGTGTCCATGCCATGTCCCTTATTTCTTCCCATTCAAGTAGTGCCTACTTCATGGATTTTTCCCCTGCTTTTGCAACAGCTGTGAGGTTACTTTTGGCCTCTTTTGGTCCTTTGCACTGCACCTCAGTTCTGCCCAGACCACTTTCTTGAAGTCACAAAATTTCCCAATTTCTTTTTTTTTTTCTTCAATTTCATTTCCTGTGCTGGTATCTCTATTCCAGAGTGGTTCTAAGTCCTTCTTTTGTATTTCTGGCTTCAAGGAGGATCAATGTGGGCAAGCCTTGGTGTATGTGCTGCATGTCCCTGCACTGGATGACATGCCATGCCTTTTGATCTCTTTTGCTTTGGCCATGAATTTTGCTTTTTAATTTTTTTAATTCAAGTATCAATGCCATGTCCCTCATTTCTTCCCATTCAAGTAGTGCCTACTTCTTTGATTTTTCCCCTGCTTTTGCAACAGCTGTGAGGTTACTTTTGGCCTCTTTTGGTCCTTTGCACTGCACCTCAGTTCTGCCCAGACCACTTTCTTGAAGTCACAAAATTTCCCAATTTCTTTTTTTTTTTTTTTCTTCAATTTCATTTCCTTTGCTGGTATCTCCATTCCAGAGTGTTTGTAGGTCCTTCTTTTGTATTTCTGGCTTCAAGGAGGATCAATGTGGGCAAGCCTTGGTGTATGTGCTGCATGTCCCTGCACTGGATGACATGCCATGCCTTTTGATCTCTTTTGCTTTGGCCATGAATTTTGCTTTTTAAATTTTTAATTCAAGTATCAATGCCATGTCCCTTATTTCTTCCCATTCAAGTAGTGCCTACTTCATGGATTTTTCCCCTGCTTTTGCAACAGCTGTGAGGTTACTTTTGGCCTCTTTTGGTCCTTTGCACTGCACCTCAGTTCCGCCCAGACCACTTTCTTGTAGTCACTATATCTCCTGATTTTCCATTTTTTGGCCTTTTTTTCAACTGCATTTCTTTTGATGATATCTCCTTTCTCAAGTGTTTGAAAGCCTTCCTTTGAAGGGCTCGCAAGATTCCGTTTGCCTTCCCGAAAGGAAATTTCATTTCCTTTCGGGAAGGCAAACGGAATCTTGCGATTTCAATGGGGACCAATTGGGCAAGCTTTGGTGCAAGTCCCTGCACTGGATGGCATGCCATGCCTTTTGATGGCTTTTGCTCTGGCAAAGATTTTTTAATTTTTTTCTTTTTTTTTTTTAAGTGTCCATGCCATGTCCCTTATTTCTTCCCATTCAAGTAGTGCCTACTTCTTTGATTTTTTCCCCTGCTTTTGCAACAGCTGTGAGGTTACTTTTGGCCTCTTTTGGTCCTTTGCACTGCACCTCAGTTCTGCCCAGACCACTTTCTTGAAGTCACAAAATTTCCCAATTTCTTTTTTTTTTTCTTCAATTTCATTTCCTGTGCTGGTATCTCTATTCCAGAGTGGTTCTAAGTCCTTCTTTTGTATTTCTGGCTTCAAAGAAGATCAATTTAAGCAAGCCTTGGTGTATGTGCTGCATGTCCCTGCACTGGATGACATGCCATGCCTTTTGATCTCTTTTGCTTTGGCCATGAATTTTGCTTTTTAATTTTTTTAATTCAAGTATCAATGCCATGTCCCTTATTTCTTCCCATTCAAGTAGTGCCTACTTCATGGATTTTTCCCCTGCTTTTGCAACAGCTGTGAGGTTACTTTTGGCCTCTTTTGGTCCTTTGCACTGCACCTCAGTTCTGCCCAGACCACTTTCTTGAAGTCACAAAATTTCCCAATTTCTTTTTTTTTTTTTTCCAATTTCATTACCTTTGCTGGTATCTCTATTCCAGAGTGGTTCTAAGTCCTTCTTTTGTATTTCTGGCTTCAAGGAAGATCAATTTAAGCAAGCCTTGGTGTATGTGCTGCATGTCCCTGCACTGGATGACATGCCATGCCATTTCATCTCTTTTGCTTTGGCCATGAATTTTGCTTTTTAATTTTTTTAATTCAAGTATCAATGCCATGTCCCTTATTTCTTCCCATTCAAGTAGTGCCTACTTCATGGATTTTTCCCCTGCTTTTGCAACAGCTGTGAGGTTACTTTTGGCCTCTTTTGGTCCTTTGCACTGCACCTCATTTCCGCCCAGACCACTTTCTTGTAGTCACTATATCTCCTGATTTTCCATTTTTTGGCCTTTTTTTCAACTGCATTTCTTTTGATGATATCTCCTTTCTCAAGTGTTTGAAAGCCGTCCTTTGAAGGGCTCGCAAGATTCCGTTTGCCTTCCCGAAAGGAAATTTCATTTCCTTTCGGGAAGGCAAACGGAATCTTGCGATTTCAATGGGGACCAATTGGGCAAGCTTTGGTGCAAGTCCCTGCACTGGATGGCATGCCATGCCTTTTGATGGCTTTTGCTCTGGCAAAGATTTTTTAATTTTTTTCTTTTTTTTTTTTAAGTGTCCATGCCATGTCCCTTATTTCTTCCCATTCAAGTAGTGCCTACTTCTTTGATTTTTTCCCCTGCTTTTGCAACAGCTGTGAGGTTACTTTTGGCCTCTTTTGGTCCTTTGCACTGCACCTCAGTTCTGCCCAGACCACTTTCTTGAAGTCACAAAATTTCCCAATTTCTTTTTTTTTTTCTTCAATTTCATTTCCTGTGCTGGTATCTCTATTCCAGAGTGTTTGTAGGTCCTTCTTTTGTATTTCTGGCTTCAAGGAGGATCAATTTGGGCAAGCCTTGGTGTATGTCCTGCATGTCCCTGCACTGGATGACATGCCATGCCTTTTGATCTCTTTTGCTTTGGCCATGAATTTTGCTTTTTAATTTTTTTAAGTCAAGTATCAATGCCATGTCCCTCATTTCTTCCCCTCCAAGTTGTGCCTACTTCTTTGATTTTTCCCCTGCTTTTGCAACAGCTGTGAGGTTACTTTTGGCCTCTTTTGGTCCTTTGCACTGCACCTCAGTTCTGCCCAGACCACTTTCTTGAAGTCACAAAATTTCCCAATTTCTTTTTTTTTTTTTTCCAATTTCATTACCTTTGCTGGTATCTCTATTCCAGAGTGGTTCTAAGTCCTTCTTTTGTATTTCTGGCTTCAAGGAAGATCAATTTAAGCAAGCCTTGGTGTATGTGCTGCATGTCCCTGCACTGGATGACATGCCATGCCATTTCATCTCTTTTGCTTTGGCCATGAATTTTGCTTTTTAATTTTTTTAATTCAAGTATCAATGCCATGTCCCTTATTTCTTCCCATTCAAGTAGTGCCTACTTCATGGATTTTTCCCCTGCTTTTGCAACAGCTGTGAGGTTACTTTTGGCCTCTTTTGGTCCTTTGCACTGCACCTCAGTTCTGCCCAGACCACTTTCTTGTAGTCACTATATCTCCTGATTTTCCATTTTTTGGCCTTTTTTTCAACTGCATTTCTTTTGATGATATCTCCTTTCTCAAGTGTTTGAAAGCCGTCCTTTGAAGGGCTCGCAAGATTCCGTTTGCCTTCCCGAAAGGAAATTTCATTTCCTTTCGGGAAGGCAAACGGAATCTTGCGATTTCAATGGGGACCAATTGGGCAAGCTTTGGTGCAAGTCCCTGCACTGGATGGCATGCCATGCCTTTTGATGGCTTTTGCTCTGGCAAAGATTTTTTAATTTTTTTCTTTTTTTTTTTTAAGTGTCCATGCCATGTCCCTTATTTCTTCCCATTCAAGTAGTGCCTACTTCTTTGATTTTTCCCCTGCTTTTGCAACGGCTGTGAGGTTACTTTTGGCCTCTTTTGGTCTTTTGCACTGCACCTCAGTTCTGCCCAGACCACTTTCTTGAAGTCACAAAATTTCCCAATTTCTTTTTTTTTTTCTTCAATTTCATTTCCTGTGCTGGTATCTCTATTCCAGAGTGTTTGTAGGTCCTTCTTTTGTATTTCTGGCTTCAAGGAGGATCAATTTGGGCAAGCCTTGGTGTATGTCCTGCATGCCCCTGCACTGGATGACATGCCATGCCTTTTGATCTCTTTTGCTTTGGCCATGAATTTTGCTTTTTAATTTTTTTAAGTCAAGTATCAATGCCATGTCCCTCATTTCTTCCCCTCCAAGTTGTGCCTACTTCTTTGATTTTTCCCCTGCTTTTGCAACAGCTGTGAGGTTACTTTTGGCCTCTTTTGGTCCTTTGCACTGCACCTCAGTTCTGCCCAGACCACTTTCTTGAAGTCACAAAATTTCCCAATTTCTTTTTTTTTTTTTTCTTCAATTTCGTTTCCTGTGCTTGTATCTCTATTCCAGAGTGTTTCTAGGTCCTTCTTTTGTATTTCTGGCTTCAAGGAGGATCAATGTGGGCAAGCCTTGGTGTATGTGCTGCATGTCCCTGCACTGGATGACATGCCATGCCTTTTGATCTCTTTTGCTTTGGCCATGAATTTTGCTTTTTAAATTTTTAATTCAAGCATCAATGCCATGTCCCTCATTTCTTCCCATTCAAGTAGTGCCTACTTCATGGATTTTTCCCCTGCTTTTGCAACAGCTGTGAGGTTACTTTTGGCCTCTTTTGGTCCTTTGCACTGCACCTCATTTCCGCCCAGACCACTTTCTTGTAGTCACTATATCTCCTGATTTTCCATTTTTTGGCCTTTTTTTCAACTGCATTTATTTGATGATGATATCTCCTTTCTCAAGTGTTTGAAAGCCGTCCTTTGAAGGGCTCGCAAGATTCCGTTTGCCTTCCCGAAAGGAAATTTCATTTCCTTTCGGGAAGGCAAACGGAATCTTGCGATTTCAATGGGGACCAATTGGGCAAGCCTTGGTGCAAGTCCCTGCACTGGATGGCATGCCATGCCTTTTGATGGCTTTTGCTCTGGCAAAGATTTTTTAATTTTTTTCTTTTTTTTTTTTAAGTGTCCATGCCATGTCCCTTATTTCTTCCCATTCAAGTAGTGCCTACTTCTTTGATTTTTTCCCCTGCTTTTGCAACAGCTGTGAGGTTACTTTTGGCCTCTTTTGGTCCTTTGCACTGCACCTCAGTTCTGCCCAGACCACTTTCTTGAAGTCACAAAATTTCCCAATTTCTTTTTTTTTTTCTTCAATTTCATTTCCTGTGCTGGTATCTCTATTCCAGAGTGTTTGTAGGTCCTTCTTTTGTATTTCTGGCTTCAAGGAAGATCAATTTAAGCAAGCCTTGGTGTATGTGCTGCATGTCCCTGCACTGGATGACATGCCATGCCTTTTGATCTCTTTTGCTTTGGCCATGAATTTTGCTTTTTAATTTTTTTAATTCAAGTATCAATGCCATGTCCCTCATTTCTTCCCCTCCAAGTTGTGCCTACTTCTTTGATTTTTCCCCTGCTTTTGCAACAGCTGTGAGGTTACTTTTGGCCTCTTTTGGTCCTTTGCACTGCACCTCAGTTCTGCCCAGACCACTTTCTTGAAGTCACAAAATTTCCCAATTTCTTTTTTTTTTATTTCCAATTTCATTTCCTTTGCTGGTATCTCTATTCCAGAGTGGTTCTAAGTCCTTCTTTTGTATTTCTGGCTTCAAGGAGGATCAGTGTGGGCAAGCCTTGGTGTATGTGCTGCATGTCCCTGCACTGGATGACATGCCATGCCTTTTGATCTCTTTTGCTTTGGCCATGAATTTTGCTTTTTAATTTTTTTAATTCAAGTATCAATGCCATGTCCCTCATTTCTTCCCATTCAAGTAGTGCCTACTTCTTTGATTTTTCCCCTGCTTTTGCAACAGCTGTGAGGTTACTTTTGGCCTCTTTTGGTCCTTTGCACTGCACCTCAGTTCTGCCCAGACCACTTTCTTGAAGTCACAAAATTTCCCAATTTCTTTTTTTTTTTTTTTCTTCAATTTCATTTCCTGTGCTTGTATCTCCATTCCAGAGTGTTTGTAGGTCCTTCTTTTGTATTTCTGGCTTCAAGGAGGATCAATGTGGGCAAGCCTTGGTGTATGTGCTGCATGTCCCTGCACTGGATGACATGCCATGCCTTTTGATCTCTTTTGCTTTGGCCATGAATTTTGCTTTTTAAATTTTTAATTCAAGTATCAATGCCATGTCCCTCATTTCTTCCCATTCAAGTAGTGCCTACTTCATGGATTTTTCCCCTGCTTTTGCAACAGCTGTGAGGTTACTTTTGGCCTCTTTTGGTCCTTTGCACTGCACCTCAGTTCCGCCCAGACCACTTTCTTGTAGTCACTATATCTCCTGATTTTCCATTTTTTGGCCTTTTTTTCAACTGCATTTCTTTTGATGATATCTCCTTTCTCAAGTGTTTGAAAGCCTTCCTTTGAAGGGCTCGCAAGATTCCGTTTGCCTTCCCGAAAGGAAATTTCATTTCCTTTCGGGAAGGCAAACGGAATCTTGCGATTTCAATGGGGACCATTTGGGCAAGCTTTGCTGCAAGTCCCTGCACTGGATGGCATGCCATGCCTTTTGATGGCTTTTGCTCTGGCAAAGATTTTTTAATTTTTTTCTTTTTTTTTTTTAAGTGTCCATGCCATGTCCCTTATTTCTTCCCATTCAAGTAGTGCCTACTTCTTTGATTTTTTCCCCTGCTTTTGCAACAGCTGTGAGGTTACTTTTGGCCTCTTTTGGTCCTTTGCACTGCACCTCAGTTCTGCCCAGACCACTTTCTTGAAGTCACAAAATTTCCCAATTTCTTTTTTTTTTTCTTCAATTTCATTTCCTGTGCTGGTATCTCTATTCCAGAGTGTTTGTAGGTCCTTCTTTTGTATTTCTGGCTTCAAGGAAGATCAATTTAAGCAAGCCTTGGTGTATGTGCTGCATGTCCCTGCACTGGATGACATGCCATGCCTTTTGATCTCTTTTGCTTTGGCCATGAATTTTGCTTTTTAATTTTTTTAATTCAAGTATCAATGCCATGTCCCTCATTTCTTCCCCTCCAAGTTGTGCCTACTTCTTTGATTTTTCCCCTGCTTTTGCAACAGCTGTGAGGTTACTTTTGGCCTCTTTTGGTCCTTTGCACTGCACCTCAGTTCTGCCCAGACCACTTTCTTGAAGTCACAAAATTTCCCAATTTCTTTTTTTTTTTTTTCCAATTTCATTACCTTTGCTGGTATCTCTATTCCAGAGTGGTTCTAAGTCCTTCTTTTGTATTTCTGGCTTCAAGGAAGATCAATTTAAGCAAGCCTTGGTGTATGTGCTGCATGTCCCTGCACTGGATGACATGCCATGCCATTTCATCTCTTTTGCTTTGGCCATGAATTTTGCTTTTTAATTTTTTTAATTCAAGTATCAATGCCATGTCCCTTATTTCTTCCCATTCAAGTAGTGCCTACTTCATGGATTTTTCCCCTGCTTTTGCAACAGCTGTGAGGTTACTTTTGGCCTCTTTTGGTCCTTTGCACTGCACCTCATTTCCGCCCAGACCACTTTCTTGTAGTCACTATATCTCCTGATTTTCCATTTTTTGGCCTTTTTTTCAACTGCATTTCTTTTGATGATATCTCCTTTCTCAAGTGTTTGAAAGCCGTCCTTTGAAGGGCTCGCAAGATTCCGTTTGCCTTCCCGAAAGGAAATTTCATTTCCTTTCGGGAAGGCAAACGGAATCTTGCGATTTCAATGGGGACCAATTGGGCAAGCTTTGGTGCAAGTCCCTGCACTGGATGGCATGCCATGCCTTTTGATGGCTTTTGCTCTGGCAAAGATTTTTTAATTTTTTTCTTTTTTTTTTTTAAGTGTCCATGCCATGTCCCTTATTTCTTCCCATTCAAGTAGTGCCTACTTCTTTGATTTTTCCCCTGCTTTTGCAACAGCTGTGAGGTTACTTTTGGCCTCTTTTGGTCCTTTGCACTGCACCTCAGTTCTGCCCAGACCACTTTCTTGAAGTCACAAAATTTCCCAATTTCTTTTTTTTTTTCTTCAATTTCATTTCCTGTGCTGGTATCTCTATTCCAGAGTGTTTGTAGGTCCTTCTTTTGTATTTCTGGCTTCAAGGAAGATCAATTTAAGCAAGCCTTGGTGTATGTGCTGCATGTCCCTGCACTGGATGACATGCCATGCCTTTTGATCTCTTTTGCTTTGGCCATGAATTTTGCTTTTTAATTTTTTTAAGTCAAGTATCAATGCCATGTCCCTCATTTCTTCCCCTCCAAGTTGTGCCTACTTCTTTGATTTTTCCCCTGCTTTTGCAACAGCTGTGAGGTTACTTTTGGCCTCTTTTGGTCCTTTGCACTGCACCTCAGTTCTGCCCAGTCCACTTTCTTGAAGTCACAAAATTTCCCAATTTCTTTTTTTTTTTTTTCTTCAATTTCGTTTCCTGTGCTGGTATCTCTATTCCAGAGTGTTTCTAGGTCCTTCTTTTGTATTTCTGGCTTCAAGGAGGATCAATGTGGGCAAGCCTTGGTGTATGTGCTGCATGTCCCTGCACTGGATGACATGCCATGCCTTTTGATCTCTTTTGCTTTGGCCATGAATTTTGCTTTTTAAATTTTTAATTCAAGCATCAATGCCATGTCCCTCATTTCTTCCCATTCAAGTAGTGCCTACTTCATTGATTTTTCCCCTGCTTTTGCAACAGCTGTGAGGTTACTTTTGGCCTCATTTGGTCCTTTGCACTGCACCTCATTTCCGCCCAGACCACTTTCTTGTAGTCACTATATCTCCTGATTTTCCATTTTTTGGCGTTTTTTTCAACTGCATTTCTTTTGATGATATCTCCTTTCTCAAGTGTTTGAAAGCCGTCCTTTGAAGGGCTCGCAAGATTCCGTTTGCCTTCCCGAAAGGAAATTTCATTTCCTTTCGGGAAGGCAAACGGAATCTTGCGATTTCAATGGGGACCAATTGGGCAAGCTTTGGTGCAAGTCCCTGCACTGGATGGCATGCCATGCCTTTTGATGGCTTTTGCTCTGGCAAAGATTTTTTAATTTTTTTCTTTTTTTTTTTTAAGTGTCCATGCCATGTCCCTTATTTCTTCCCATTCAAGTAGTGCCTACTTCTTTGATTTTTTCCCCTGCTTTTGCAACAGCTGTGAGGTTACTTTTGGCCTCTTTTGGTCCTTTGCACTGCACCTCAGTTCTGCCCAGACCACTTTCTTGAAGTCACAAAATTTCCCAATTTCTTTTTTTTTTTTTTCCAATTTCATTACCTTTGCTGGTATCTCTATTCCAGAGTGGTTCTAAGTCCTTCTTTTGTATTTCTGGCTTCAAGGAGGATCAATTTAAGCAAGCCTTGGTGTATGTGCTGCATGTCCCTGCACTGGATGACATGCCATGCCATTTCATCTCTTTTGCTTTGGCCATGAATTTTGCTTTTTATTTTAATTCAAGTATCAATGCCATGTCCCTTATTTCTTCCCATTCAAGTAGTGCCTACTTCATGGATTTCTCCCCTGCTTTTGCAACAGCTGTGAGGTTACTTTTGGCCTCTTTTGGTCCTTTGCACTGCACCTCAGTTCTGCCCAGACCACTTTCTTGAAGTCACAAAATTTCCCAATTTCTTTTTTTTTTTTTTCCAATTTCATTTCCTTTGCTGGTATCTCTATTCCAGAGTGGTTCTAAGTCCTTCTTTTGTATTTCTGGCTTCAAGGAGGATCAATTTAAGCAAGCCTTGGTGTATGTGCTGCATGTCCCTGCACTGGATGACATGCCATGCCATTTCATCTCTTTTGCTTTGGCCATGAATTTTGCTTTTTAATTTTTTTAATTCAAGTATCAATGCCATGTCCCTTATTTCTTCCCATTCAAGTAGTGCCTACTTCATGGATTTTTCCCCTGCTTTTGCAACAGCTGTGAGGTTACTTTTGGCCTCTTTTGGTCCTTTGCACTGCACCTCAGTTCTGCCCAGACCACTTTCTTGTAGTCACTATATCTCCTGATTTTCCATTTTTTGGCCTTTTTTTCAACTGCATTTCTTTTGATGATATCTCCTTTCTCAAGTGTTTGAAAGCCTTCCTTTGAAGGGCTCGCAAGATTCCGTTTGCCTTCCCGAAAGGAAATTTCATTTCCTTTCGGGAAGGCAAACGGAATCTTGCGATTTCAATGGGGACCAATTGGGCAAGCTTTGCTGCAAGTCCCTGCACTGGATGGCATGCCATGCCTTTTGATGGCTTTTGCTCTGGCAAAGATTTTTTAATTTTTTTCTTTTTTTTTTTTAAGTGTCCATGCCATGTCCCTTATTTCTTCCCATTCAAGTAGTGCCTACTTCATTGATTTTTCCCCTGCTTTTGCAACAGCTGTGAGGTTACTTTTGGCCTCTTTTGGTCCTTTGCACTGCACCTCAGTTCTGCCCAGACCACTTTCTTGAAGTCACAAAATTTCCCAATTTCTTTTTTTTTTTCTTCAATTTCATTTCCTTTGCTGGTATCTCTATTCCAGAGTGTTTGTAGGTCCTTCTTTTGTATTTCTGGCTTCAAGGAGGATCAATGTGGGCAAGCCTTGGTGTATGTGCTGCATGTCCCTGCACTGGATGACATGCCATGCCTTTTGATCTCTTTTGCTTTGGCCATGAATTTTGCTTTTTAATTTTTTTAATTCAAGCATCAATGCCATGTCCCTCATTTCTTCCCATTCAAGTAGTGCCTGCTTCTTTGATTTTTCCCCTGCTTTTGCAACAGCTGTGAGGTTACTTTTGGCCTCTTTTGGTCTTTTGCACTGCACCTCAGTTCTGCCCAGACCACTTTCTTGAAGTCACAAAATTTCCCAATTTCTATTTTTTTTTTTTTCTTCAATTTCATTTCCTTTGCTGGTATCTCTGTTCCAGAGTGGTTCTAAGTCCTTCTTTTGTATTTCTGGCTTCAAGGAAGATCAATTTAAGCAAGCCTTGGTGTATGTGCTGCATGTCCCTGCACTGGATGACATGCCATGCCTTTTGATCTCTTTTGCTTTGGCCATGAATTTTGCTTTTTAATTTCTTTAATTCAAGTATCAATGCCATGTCCCTCATTTCTTCCCCTCCAAGTAGTGCCTACTTCTTTGATTTTTCCCCTGCTTTTGCAACAGCTGTGAGGTTACTTTTGGCCTCTTTTGGTCCTTTGCACTGCACCTCAGTTCTTCCCAGACCACTTTCTTGAAGTCACAAAATTTACCAATTTCTTTTTTTTTTTTTTCCTTCAATTTCATTTCCTTTGCCGGTATCTCTATTCCAGAGTGTTTGTAGGCCCTTCTTTTGTATTTCTGGCTTCAAGGAGGATCAATTTGGGCAAACCTTGGTGTATGTGCTGCATGTCCCTGCACTAGATGACATGCCATGCATTTTGATCTCTTTTGCTTTGGCCATGAATTTTGCTTTTTAATTTTTTTACTTCAAGTATCAATGCCATGTCCCTCATTTCTTCCCCTCCAAGTTGTGCCTACTTCTTTGATTTTTCCCCTGCTTTGCAACTGCTGTGAGGTTACTTTTGGCCTCTTTTGGTCCTTTGCACTGCACCTCAGTTCTGCCCAGACCACTTTCTTGAAGTCACAAAATTTCCCAATTTCTTTTTTTTTTTTGTTTTTTCTTCAATTTCAATTCCTTTGCTGGTATCTCTGTTCCAGAGTGGTTCTAAGTCCTTCTTTTGTATTTCTGGCTTCAAGGAAGATCAATTTAAGCAAGCCTTGGTGTATGTGCTGCATGTCCCTGCACTGGATGACATGCCATGCCTTTTGATCTCTTTTGCTTTGGCCATGAATTTTGCTTTTTAAATTTTTAATTCAAGTATCAATGCCATGTCCCTCATTTCTTCCCATTCAAGTAGTGCCTACTTCATGGATTTTTCCCCTGCTTTTGCAACAGCTGTGAGGTTACTTTTGGCCTCTTTTGGTCCTTTGCACTGCACCTCAGTTCCGCCCAGACCACTTTCTTGTAGTCACTATATCTCCTGATTTTCCATTTTTTGGCCTTTTTTTCAACTGCATTTCTTTTGATGATATCTCCTTTCTCAAGTGTTTGAAAGCCTTCCTTTGAAGGGCTCGCAAGATTCCGTTTGCCTTCCCGAAAGGAAATTTCATTTCCTTTCGGGAAGGCAAACGGAATCTTGCGATTTCAATGGGGACCATTTGGGCAAGCTTTGCTGCAAGTCCCTGCACTGGATGGCATGCCATGCCTTTTGATGGCTTTTGCTCTGGCAAAGATTTTTTAATTTTTTTCTTTTTTTTTTTTAAGTGTCCATGCCATGTCCCTTATTTCTTCCCATTCAAGTAGTGCCTACTTCTTTGATTTTTTCCCCTGCTTTTGCAACAGCTGTGAGGTTACTTTTGGCCTCTTTTGGTCCTTTGCACTGCACCTCAGTTCTGCCCAGACCACTTTCTTGAAGTCACAAAATTTCCCAATTTCTTTTTTTTTTTCTTCAATTTCATTTCCTGTGCTGGTATCTCTATTCCAGAGTGTTTGTAGGTCCTTCTTTTGTATTTCTGGCTTCAAGGAAGATCAATTTAAGCAAGCCTTGGTGTATGTGCTGCATGTCCCTGCACTGGATGACATGCCATGCCTTTTGATCTCTTTTGCTTTGGCCATGAATTTTGCTTTTTAATTTTTTTAATTCAAGTATCAATGCCATGTCCCTCATTTCTTCCCCTCCAAGTTGTGCCTACTTCTTTGATTTTTCCCCTGCTTTTGCAACAGCTGTGAGGTTACTTTTGGCCTCTTTTGGTCCTTTGCACTGCACCTCAGTTCTGCCCAGACCACTTTCTTGAAGTCACAAAATTTCCCAATTTCTTTTTTTTTTTTTTCCAATTTCATTACCTTTGCTGGTATCTCTATTCCAGAGTGGTTCTAAGTCCTTCTTTTGTATTTCTGGCTTCAAGGAAGATCAATTTAAGCAAGCCTTGGTGTATGTGCTGCATGTCCCTGCACTGGATGACATGCCATGCCATTTCATCTCTTTTGCTTTGGCCATGAATTTTGCTTTTTAATTTTTTTAATTCAAGTATCAATGCCATGTCCCTTATTTCTTCCCATTCAAGTAGTGCCTACTTCATGGATTTTTCCCCTGCTTTTGCAACAGCTGTGAGGTTACTTTTGGCCTCTTTTGGTCCTTTGCACTGCACCTCATTTCCGCCCAGACCACTTTCTTGTAGTCACTATATCTCCTGATTTTCCATTTTTTGGCCTTTTTTTCAACTGCATTTCTTTTGATGATATCTCCTTTCTCAAGTGTTTGAAAGCCGTCCTTTGAAGGGCTCGCAAGATTCCGTTTGCCTTCCCGAAAGGAAATTTCATTTCCTTTCGGGAAGGCAAACGGAATCTTGCGATTTCAATGGGGACCAATTGGGCAAGCTTTGGTGCAAGTCCCTGCACTGGATGGCATGCCATGCCTTTTGATGGCTTTTGCTCTGGCAAAGATTTTTTAATTTTTTTCTTTTTTTTTTTTAAGTGTCCATGCCATGTCCCTTATTTCTTCCCATTCAAGTAGTGCCTACTTCTTTGATTTTTCCCCTGCTTTTGCAACAGCTGTGAGGTTACTTTTGGCCTCTTTTGGTCCTTTGCACTGCACCTCAGTTCTGCCCAGACCACTTTCTTGAAGTCACAAAATTTCCCAATTTCTTTTTTTTTTTCTTCAATTTCATTTCCTGTGCTGGTATCTCTATTCCAGAGTGTTTGTAGGTCCTTCTTTTGTATTTCTGGCTTCAAGGAAGATCAATTTAAGCAAGCCTTGGTGTATGTGCTGCATGTCCCTGCACTGGATGACATGCCATGCCTTTTGATCTCTTTTGCTTTGGCCATGAATTTTGCTTTTTAATTTTTTTAAGTCAAGTATCAATGCCATGTCCCTCATTTCTTCCCCTCCAAGTTGTGCCTACTTCTTTGATTTTTCCCCTGCTTTTGCAACAGCTGTGAGGTTACTTTTGGCCTCTTTTGGTCCTTTGCACTGCACCTCAGTTCTGCCCAGTCCACTTTCTTGAAGTCACAAAATTTCCCAATTTCTTTTTTTTTTTTTTCTTCAATTTCGTTTCCTGTGCTGGTATCTCTATTCCAGAGTGTTTCTAGGTCCTTCTTTTGTATTTCTGGCTTCAAGGAGGATCAATGTGGGCAAGCCTTGGTGTATGTGCTGCATGTCCCTGCACTGGATGACATGCCATGCCTTTTGATCTCTTTTGCTTTGGCCATGAATTTTGCTTTTTAAATTTTTAATTCAAGCATCAATGCCATGTCCCTCATTTCTTCCCATTCAAGTAGTGCCTACTTCATTGATTTTTCCCCTGCTTTTGCAACAGCTGTGAGGTTACTTTTGGCCTCATTTGGTCCTTTGCACTGCACCTCATTTCCGCCCAGACCACTTTCTTGTAGTCACTATATCTCCTGATTTTCCATTTTTTGGCGTTTTTTTCAACTGCATTTCTTTTGATGATATCTCCTTTCTCAAGTGTTTGAAAGCCGTCCTTTGAAGGGCTCGCAAGATTCCGTTTGCCTTCCCGAAAGGAAATTTCATTTCCTTTCGGGAAGGCAAACGGAATCTTGCGATTTCAATGGGGACCAATTGGGCAAGCTTTGGTGCAAGTCCCTGCACTGGATGGCATGCCATGCCTTTTGATGGCTTTTGCTCTGGCAAAGATTTTTTAATTTTTTTCTTTTTTTTTTTTAAGTGTCCATGCCATGTCCCTTATTTCTTCCCATTCAAGTAGTGCCTACTTCTTTGATTTTTTCCCCTGCTTTTGCAACAGCTGTGAGGTTACTTTTGGCCTCTTTTGGTCCTTTGCACTGCACCTCAGTTCTGCCCAGACCACTTTCTTGAAGTCACAAAATTTCCCAATTTCTTTTTTTTTTTTTTCCAATTTCATTACCTTTGCTGGTATCTCTATTCCAGAGTGGTTCTAAGTCCTTCTTTTGTATTTCTGGCTTCAAGGAGGATCAATTTAAGCAAGCCTTGGTGTATGTGCTGCATGTCCCTGCACTGGATGACATGCCATGCCATTTCATCTCTTTTGCTTTGGCCATGAATTTTGCTTTTTATTTTAATTCAAGTATCAATGCCATGTCCCTTATTTCTTCCCATTCAAGTAGTGCCTACTTCATGGATTTCTCCCCTGCTTTTGCAACAGCTGTGAGGTTACTTTTGGCCTCTTTTGGTCCTTTGCACTGCACCTCAGTTCTGCCCAGACCACTTTCTTGAAGTCACAAAATTTCCCAATTTCTTTTTTTTTTTTTTCCAATTTCATTTCCTTTGCTGGTATCTCTATTCCAGAGTGGTTCTAAGTCCTTCTTTTGTATTTCTGGCTTCAAGGAGGATCAATTTAAGCAAGCCTTGGTGTATGTGCTGCATGTCCCTGCACTGGATGACATGCCATGCCATTTCATCTCTTTTGCTTTGGCCATGAATTTTGCTTTTTAATTTTTTTAATTCAAGTATCAATGCCATGTCCCTTATTTCTTCCCATTCAAGTAGTGCCTACTTCATGGATTTTTCCCCTGCTTTTGCAACAGCTGTGAGGTTACTTTTGGCCTCTTTTGGTCCTTTGCACTGCACCTCAGTTCTGCCCAGACCACTTTCTTGTAGTCACTATATCTCCTGATTTTCCATTTTTTGGCCTTTTTTTCAACTGCATTTCTTTTGATGATATCTCCTTTCTCAAGTGTTTGAAAGCCTTCCTTTGAAGGGCTCGCAAGATTCCGTTTGCCTTCCCGAAAGGAAATTTCATTTCCTTTCGGGAAGGCAAACGGAATCTTGCGATTTCAATGGGGACCAATTGGGCAAGCTTTGCTGCAAGTCCCTGCACTGGATGGCATGCCATGCCTTTTGATGGCTTTTGCTCTGGCAAAGATTTTTTAATTTTTTTCTTTTTTTTTTTTAAGTGTCCATGCCATGTCCCTTATTTCTTCCCATTCAAGTAGTGCCTACTTCATTGATTTTTCCCCTGCTTTTGCAACAGCTGTGAGGTTACTTTTGGCCTCTTTTGGTCCTTTGCACTGCACCTCAGTTCTGCCCAGACCACTTTCTTGAAGTCACAAAATTTCCCAATTTCTTTTTTTTTTTCTTCAATTTCATTTCCTTTGCTGGTATCTCTATTCCAGAGTGTTTGTAGGTCCTTCTTTTGTATTTCTGGCTTCAAGGAGGATCAATGTGGGCAAGCCTTGGTGTATGTGCTGCATGTCCCTGCACTGGATGACATGCCATGCCTTTTGATCTCTTTTGCTTTGGCCATGAATTTTGCTTTTTAATTTTTTTAATTCAAGCATCAATGCCATGTCCCTCATTTCTTCCCATTCAAGTAGTGCCTGCTTCTTTGATTTTTCCCCTGCTTTTGCAACAGCTGTGAGGTTACTTTTGGCCTCTTTTGGTCTTTTGCACTGCACCTCAGTTCTGCCCAGACCACTTTCTTGAAGTCACAAAATTTCCCAATTTCTATTTTTTTTTTTTTCTTCAATTTCATTTCCTTTGCTGGTATCTCTGTTCCAGAGTGGTTCTAAGTCCTTCTTTTGTATTTCTGGCTTCAAGGAAGATCAATTTAAGCAAGCCTTGGTGTATGTGCTGCATGTCCCTGCACTGGATGACATGCCATGCCTTTTGATCTCTTTTGCTTTGGCCATGAATTTTGCTTTTTAATTTCTTTAATTCAAGTATCAATGCCATGTCCCTCATTTCTTCCCCTCCAAGTAGTGCCTACTTCTTTGATTTTTCCCCTGCTTTTGCAACAGCTGTGAGGTTACTTTTGGCCTCTTTTGGTCCTTTGCACTGCACCTCAGTTCTTCCCAGACCACTTTCTTGAAGTCACAAAATTTACCAATTTCTTTTTTTTTTTTTTCCTTCAATTTCATTTCCTTTGCCGGTATCTCTATTCCAGAGTGTTTGTAGGCCCTTCTTTTGTATTTCTGGCTTCAAGGAGGATCAATTTGGGCAAACCTTGGTGTATGTGCTGCATGTCCCTGCACTAGATGACATGCCATGCATTTTGATCTCTTTTGCTTTGGCCATGAATTTTGCTTTTTAATTTTTTTACTTCAAGTATCAATGCCATGTCCCTCATTTCTTCCCCTCCAAGTTGTGCCTACTTCTTTGATTTTTCCCCTGCTTTGCAACTGCTGTGAGGTTACTTTTGGCCTCTTTTGGTCCTTTGCACTGCACCTCAGTTCTGCCCAGACCACTTTCTTGAAGTCACAAAATTTCCCAATTTCTTTTTTTTTTTTGTTTTTTCTTCAATTTCAATTCCTTTGCTGGTATCTCTGTTCCAGAGTGGTTCTAAGTCCTTCTTTTGTATTTCTGGCTTCAAGGAAGATCAATTTAAGCAAGCCTTGGTGTATGTGCTGCATGTCCCTGCACTGGATGACATGCCATGCCTTTTGATCTCTTTTGCTTTGGCCATGAATTTTGCTTTTAAATTTTTTTAAATGAAGAATCAAAGTCCATGTCCCTTGTTTCTTCCCCTCCAAGTAGTTCCTACTTCTTTGATTTTTCCCCTGCTTTTGCAACAGCTGTGAGGTTACTTTTGGCCTCTTTTGGTCCTTTGCACTGCACCTCAGTTCTACCCAGACCACTTTCTTGAAGTCACAAAATTTCCCAATTTCTTTTTTTTTTCCTTCAATTTCATTTCCTGTGCTGGTATCTCTATTCCAGAGTGTTTGTAGGTCCTTCTTTTGTATTTCTGGCTTCAAGGAGGATCAATGTGGGCAAGCCTTGTTGTATGTGCTGCATGTCCCTGCACTGGATGACATGCCATGCCTTTTGATCTCTTTTGCTTTGGCCATGAATTTTGCTTTTTAATTTTTTTAATTCAAGTATCAATGCCATGTCCCTCATTTCTTCCCATTCAAGTAGTGCCTACTTCATGCATTTTTCCCCTTCTTTTGCAACAGCTGTGAGGTTACTTTTGGCCTCTTTTGGTCCTTTGCACTGCACCTCAGTTCTGCCCAGACCACTTTCTTGAAGTCACAAAATTTCCCAATTTCTTTTTTTTTTTTTTCCAATTTCATTACCTTTGCTGGTATCTCTATTCCAGAGTGGTTCTAAGTCCTTCTTTTGTATTTCTGGCTTCAAGGAGGATCAATTTAAGCAAGCCTTGGTGTATGTGCTGCATGTCCCTGCACTGGATGACATGCCATGCCATTTCATCTCTTTTGCTTTGGCCATGAATTTTGCTTTTTAATTTAATTCAAGTATCAATGCCATGTCCCTTATTTCTTCCCATTCAAGTAGTGCCTACTTCATGGATTTTTCCCCTGCTTTTGCAACAGCTGTGAGGTTACTTTTGGCCTCTTTTGGTCCTTTGCACTGCACCTCAATTCTGCCCAGACCACTTTCTTGTAGTCACTATATCTCCTGATTTTCCATTTTTTGGCCTTTTTTTCAACTGCATTTCTTTTGATGATATCTCCTTTCTCAAGTGTTTGAAAGCCTTCCTTTGAAGGGCTCGCAAGATTCCGTTTGCCTTCCCGAAAGGAAATTTCATTTCCTTTCGGGAAGGCAAACGGAATCTTGCGATTTCAATGGGGACCAATTGGGCAAGCTTTGGTGCAAGTCCCTGCACTGGATGGCATGCCATGCCTTTTGATGGCTTTTGCTCTGGCAAAGATTTTTTAATTTTTTTCTTTTTTTTTTTTAAGTGTCCATGCCATGTCCCTTATTTCTTCCCATTCAAGTAGTGCCTACTTCTTTGATTTTTCCCCTGCTTTTGCAACAGCTGTGAGGTTACTTTTGGCCTCTTTTGGTCCTTTGCACTGCACCTCAGTTCTGCCCAGACCACTTTCTTGAAGTCACAAAATTTCCCAATTTCTTTTTTTTTTTCTTCAATTTCATTTCCTGTGCTGGTATCTCTATTCCAGAGTGTTTGTAGGTCCTTCTTTTGTATTTCTGGCTTCAAGGAGGATCAATGTGGGCAAGCCTTGGTGTATGTGCTGCATGTCCCTGCACTGGATGACATGCCATGCCTTTTGATCTCTTTTGCTTTGGCCATGAATTTTGCTTTTTAATTTTTTTAATTCAAGCATCAATGCCATGTCCCTCATTTCTTCCCATTCAAGTAGTGCCTGCTTCTTTGATTTTTCCCCTGCTTTTGCAACAGCTGTGAGGTTACTTTTGGCCTCTTTTGGTCTTTTGCACTGCACCTCAGTTCTGCCCAGACCACTTTCTTGAAGTCACAAAATTTCCCAATTTCTATTTTTTTTTTCTTCTTCAATTTCATTTCCTTTGCTGGTATCTCTGTTCCAGAGTGGTTCTAAGTCCTTCTTTTGTATTTCTGGCTTCAAGGAAGATCAATTTAAGCAAGCCTTGGTGTATGTGCTGCATGTCCCTGCACTGGATGACATGCCATGCCTTTTGATCTCTTTTGCTTTGGCCATGAATTTTGCTTTTAAATTTTTTTAAATGAAGAATCAAAGTCCATGTCCCTTGTTTCTTCCCCTCCAAGTAGTGCCTACTTCTTTGATTTTTCCCCTGCTTTTGCAACAGCTGTGAGGTTACTTTTGGCCTCTTTTGGTCCTTTGCACTGCACCTCAGTTCTACCCAGACCACTTTCTTGAAGTCACAAAATTTCCCAATTTCTTTTTTTTTTTTGTTTTTTCTTCAATTTCAATTCCTTTGCTGGTATCTCTGTTCCAGAGTGGTTCTAAGTCCTTCTTTTGTATTTCTGGCTTCAAGGAAGATCAATTTAAGCAAGCCTTGGTGTATGTGCTGCATGTCCCTGCACTGGATGACATGCCATGCCTTTTGATCTCTTTTGCTTTGGCCATGAATTTTGCTTTTAAATTTTTTTAAATGAAGAATCAAAGTCCATGTCCCTTGTTTCTTCCCCTCCAAGTAGTTCCTACTTCTTTGATTTTTCCCCTGCTTTTGCAACAGCTGTGAGGTTACTTTTGGCCTCTTTTGGTCCTTTGCACTGCACCTCAGTTCTACCCAGACCACTTTCTTGAAGTCACAAAATTTCCCAATTTCTTTTTTTTTTTCTTCAATTTCATTTCCTGTGCTGGTATCTCTATTCCAGAGTGTTTGTAGGTCCTTCTTTTGTATTTCTGGCTTCAAGGAGGATCAATGTGGGCAAGCCTTGTTGTATGTGCTGCATGTCCCTGCACTGGATGACATGCCATGCCTTTTGATCTCTTTTGCTTTGGCCATGAATTTTGCTTTTTAATTTTTTTAATTCAAGTATCAATGCCATGTCCCTCATTTCTTCCCATTCAAGTAGTGCCTACTTCATGGATTTTTCCCCTGCTTTTGCAACAGCTGTGAGGTTACTTTTGGCCTCTTTTGGTCCTTTGCACTGCACCTCATTTCTGCCCAGACCACTTTCTTGTAGTCACTATATCTCCTGATTTTCCATTTTTTGGCCTTTTTTTCAATTGCATTTCTTTTGATGATATCTCCTTTCTCAAGTGTTTGAAAGCCTTCCTTTGAAGGGCTCGCAAGATTCCGTTTGCCTTCCCGAAAGGAAATTTCATTTCCTTTCGGGAAGGCAAACGGAATCTTGCGATTTCAATGGGGACCAATTGGGCAAGCTTTGGTGCAAGTCCCTGCACTGGATGGCATGCCATGCCTTTTGATGGCTTTTGCTCTGGCAAAGATTTTTTAATTTTTTTCTTTTTTTTTTTTAAGTGTCCATGCCATGTCCCTTATTTCTTCCCATTCAAGTAGTGGCTTCTTCTTTGATTTTTCCCCTGCTTTTGCAACAGCTGTGAGGTTACTTTTGGCCTCTTTTGGTCCTTTGCACTGCACCTCAGTTCTGCCCAGACCACTTTCTTGAAGTCACAAAATTTCCCAATTTCTTTTTTTTTTTCTTCAATTTCATTTCCTGTGCTGGTATCTCTATTCCAGAGTGTTTGTAGGTCCTTCTTTTGTATTTCTGGCTTCAAGGAAGATCAATTTAAGCAAGCCTTGGTGTATGTGCTGCATGTCCCTGCACTGGATGACATGCCATGCCTTTTGATCTCTTTTGCTTTGGCCATGAATTTTGCTTTTTAATTTTTTTAATTCAAGTATCAATGCCATGTCCCTCATTTCTTCCCATTCAAGTAGTGCCTACTTCATGCATTTTTCCCCTTCTTTTGCAACAGCTGTGAGGTTACTTTTGGCCTCTTTTGGTCCTTTGCACTGCACCTCAGTTCTGCCCAGACCACTTTCTTGAAGTCACAAAATTTCCCAATTTCTTTTTTTTTTTTTTCCAATTTCATTTCCTTTGCTGGTATCTCTATTCCAGAGTGGTTCTAAGTCCTTCTTTTGTATTTCTGGCTTCAAGGAGGATCAATTTAAGCAAGCCTTGGTGTATGTGCTGCATGTCCCTGCACTGGATGACATGCCATGCCATTTCATCTCTTTTGCTTTGGCCATGAATTTTGCTTTTTAATTTAATTCAAGTATCAATGCCATGTCCCTTATTTCTTCCCATTCAAGTAGTGCCTACTTCATGGATTTTTCCCCTGCTTTTGCAACAGCTGTGAGGTTACTTTTGGCCTCTTTTGGTCCTTTGCACTGCACCTCAGTTCTGCCCAGACCACTTTCTTGTAGTCACTATATCTCCTGATTTTCCATTTTTTGGCCTTTTTTTCAACTCCATTTCTTTTGATGATATCTCCTTTCTCAAGTGTTTGAAAGCCTTCCTTTGAAGGGCTCGCAAGATTCCGTTTGCCTTCCCGAAAGGAAATTTCATTTCCTTTCGGGAAGGCAAACGGAATCTTGCGATTTCAATGGGGACCAATTGGGCAAGCTTTGGTGCAAGTCCCTGCACTGGATGGCATGCCATGCCTTTTGATGGCTTTTGCTCTGGCAAAGATTTTTTAATTTTTTTCTTTTTTTTTTTAAGTGTCCATGCCATGTCCCTTATTTCTTCCCATTCAAGCAGTGCCTACTTCTTTGACTTTTCCCCTGCTTTTGCAACAGCTGTGAGGTTACTTTTGGCCTCTTTTGGTCCTTTGCACTGCACCTCAGTTCTGCCCAGACCACTTTCTTTTAGTAACAAAATTTCCCAATTTCTTTTTTTTTTTTTTTTCTTCAATTTCATTTCCTGTGCTGGTATCTCTATTCCAGAGTGGTTCTAAGTCCTTGTTTTGTATTTCTGGCTTCAAGGAGGATCAATGTGGGCAAGCCTTGGTGTATGTGCTGCATGTCCCTGCACTGGATGACATGCCATGCCATTTCATCTCTTTTGCTTTGGCCATGAATTTTGCTTTTTAATTTTTTTAATTCAAGTATCAATGCCATGTCCCTCATTTCTTCCCCTCCAAGTTGTGCCTACTTCTTTGATTTTTCCCCTGCTTTTGCAACAGCTGTGAGGTTACTTTTGGCCTCTTTTGGTCCTTTGCACTGCACCTCAGTTCTGCCCAGACCACTTTCTTGTAGTCACTATATCTCCTGATTTTCCATTTTTTGGCCTTTTTTTCAACTGCATTTCTTTTGATGATATCTCCTTTCTCAAGTGTTTGAAAGCCTTCCTTTGAAGGGCTCGCAAGATTCCGTTTGCCTTCCCGAAAGGAAATTTCATTTCCTTTCGGGAAGGCAAACGGAATCTTGCGATTTCAATGGGGACCAATTGGGCAAGCTTTGGTGCAAGTCCCTGCACTGGATGGCATGCCATGCCTTTTGATGGCTTTTGCTCTGGCAAAGATTTTTTAATTTTTTTCTTTTTTTTTTTTAAGTGTCCATGCCATGTCCCTTATTTCTTCCCATTCAAGTAGTGCCTACTTCTTTGATTTTTCCCCTGCTTTTGCAACAGCTGTGAGGTTACTTTTGGCCTCTTTTGGTCCTTTGCACTGCACCTCAGTTCTGCCCAGACCACTTTCTTGAAGTCACAAAATTTCCCAATTTCTTTTTTTTTTTCTTCAATTTCATTTCCTGTGCTGGTATCTCTATTCCAGAGTGTTTGTAGGTCCTTCTTTTGTATTTCTGGCTTCAAGGAAGATCAATTTAAGCAAGCCTTGGTGTATGTGCTGCATGTCCCTGCACTGGATGACATGCCATGCCTTTTGATCTCTTTTGCTTTGGCCATGAATTTTGCTTTTTAATTTTTTTAATTCAAGTATCAATGCCATGTCCCTCATTTCTTCCCATTCAAGTAGTGCCTACTTCTTTGATTTTTCCCCTGCTTTTGCAACAGCTGTGAGGTTACTTTTGGCCTCTTTTGGTCCTTTGCACTGCACCTCAGTTCCGCCCAGACCACTTTCTTGTAGTCACTATATCTCCTGATTTTCCATTTTTTGGCCTTTTTTTCAACTGCATTTCTTTTGATGATATCTCCTTTCTCAAGTGTTTGAAAGCCTTCCTTTGAAGGGCTCGCAAGATTCCGTTTGCCTTCCCGAAAGGAAATTTCATTTCCTTTCGGGAAGGCAAACGGAATCTTGCGATTTCAATGGGGACCAATTGGGCAAGCTTTGGTGCAAGTCCCTGCACTGGATGGCATGCCATGCCTTTTGATCTCTTTTGCTTTGGCCATGAATTTTGCTTTTTAATTTTTTTAATTCAAGTATCAATGCCATGTCCCTCATTTCTTCCCATTCAAGTAGTGCCTACTTCTTTGATTTTTCCCCTGCTTTTGCAACAGCTGTGAGGTTACTTTTGGCCTCTTTTGGTCCTTTGCACTGCACCTCAGTTCTGCCCAGACCACTTTCTTGAAGTCACAAAATTTCCCAATTTCTTTTTTTTTTTTTTCCAATTTCATTACCTTTGCTGGTATCTCTATTCCAGAGTGGTTCTAAGTCCTTCTTTTGTATTTCTGGCTTCAAGGAAGATCAATTTAAGCAAGCCTTGGTGTATGTGCTGCATGTCCCTGCACTGGATGACATGCCATGCCATTTCATCTCTTTTGCTTTGGCCATGAATTTTGCTTTTTAATTTTTTTAATTCAAGTATCAATGCCATGTCCCTTATTTCTTCCCATTCAAGTAGTGCCTACTTCATGGATTTTTCCCCTGCTTTTGCAACAGCTGTGAGGTTACTTTTGGCCTCTTTTGGTCCTTTGCACTGCACCTCATTTCCGCCCAGACCACTTTCTTGTAGTCACTATATCTCCTGATTTTCCATTTTTTGGCCTTTTTTTCAACTGCATTTCTTTTGATGATATCTCCTTTCTCAAGTGTTTGAAAGCCGTCCTTTGAAGGGCTCGCAAGATTCCGTTTGCCTTCCCGAAAGGAAATTTCATTTCCTTTCGGGAAGGCAAACGGAATCTTGCGATTTCAATGGGGACCAATTGGGCAAGCTTTGGTGCAAGTCCCTGCACTGGATGGCATGCCATGCCTTTTGATGGCTTTTGCTCTGGCAAAGATTTTTTAATTTTTTTCTTTTTTTTTTTTAAGTGTCCATGCCATGTCCCTTATTTCTTCCCATTCAAGTAGTGCCTACTTCATGGATTTTTCCCCTGCTTTTGCAACAGCTGTGAGGTTACTTTTGGCCTCTTTTGGTCCTTTGCACTGCACCTCAGTTCTACCCAGACCACTTTCTTGAAGTCACAAAATTTCCCAATTTCTTTTTTTTTTTCTTCAATTTCATTTCCTGTGCTGGTATCTCTATTCCAGAGTGTTCGTAGGTCCTTCTTTTGTATTTCTGGCTTCAAGGAGGATCAATGTGGGCAAGCCTTGGTGTATGTGCTGCATGTCCCTGCACTGGATGACATGCCATGCCTTTTGATCTCTTTTGCTTTGGCCATGAATTTTGCTTTTTAATTTTTTTAATTCAAGTATCAATGCCATGTCCCTCATTTCTTCCCATTCAAGTAGTGCCTACTTCTTTGATTTTTCCCCTGCTTTTGCAACAGCTGTGAGGTTACTTTTGGCCTCTTTTGGTCCTTTGCACTGCACCTCAGTTCTGCCCAGACCACTTTCTTGAAGTCACAAAATTTCCCAATTTCTTTTTTTTTTTTTTTCTTCAATTTCATTTCCTGTGCTTGTATCTCCATTCCAGAGTGTTTGTAGGTCCTTCTTTTGTATTTCTGGCTTCAAGGAGGATCAATGTGGGCAAGCCTTGGTGTATGTGCTGCATGTCCCTGCACTGGATGACATGCCATGCCTTTTGATCTCTTTTGCTTTGGCCATGAATTTTGCTTTTTAAATTTTTAATTCAAGTATCAATGCCATGTCCCTCATTTCTTCCCATTCAAGTAGTGCCTACTTCATGGATTTTTCCCCTGCTTTTGCAACAGCTGTGAGGTTACTTTTGGCCTCTTTTGGTCCTTTGCACTGCACCTCAGTTCCGCCCAGACCACTTTCTTGTAGTCACTATATCTCCTGATTTTCCATTTTTTGGCCTTTTTTTCAACTGCATTTCTTTTGATGATATCTCCTTTCTCAAGTGTTTGAAAGCCTTCCTTTGAAGGGCTCGCAAGATTCCGTTTGCCTTCCCGAAAGGAAATTTCATTTCCTTTCGGGAAGGCAAACGGAATCTTGCGATTTCAATGGGGACCAATTGGGCAAGCTTTGGTGCAAGTCCCTGCACTGGATGGCATGCCATGCCTTTTGATGGCTTTTGCTCTGGCAAAGATTTTTTAATTTTTTTCTTTTTTTTTTTTAAGTGTCCATGCCATGTCCCTTATTTCTTCCCATTCAAGTAGTGCCTACTTCTTTGATTTTTTCCCCTGCTTTTGCAACAGCTGTGAGGTTACTTTTGGCCTCTTTTGGTCCTTTGCACTGCACCTCAGTTCTGCCCAGACCACTTTCTTGAAGTCACAAAATTTCCCAATTTCTTTTTTTTTTTCTTCAATTTCATTTCCTTTGCTGGTATCTCTATTCCAGAGTGGTTCTAAGTCCTTCTTTTGTATTTCTGGCTTCAAGGAAGATCAATTTAAGCAAGCCTTGGTGTATGTGCTGCATGTCCCTGCACTGGATGACATGCCATGCCTTTTGATCTCTTTTGCTTTGGCCATGAATTTTGCTTTTTAATTTTTTTAATTCAAGTATCAATGCCATGTCCCTCATTTCTTCCCCTCCAAGTTGTGCCTACTTCTTTGATTTTTCCCCTGCTTTTGCAACAGCTGTGAGGTTACTTTTGGCCTCTTTTGGTCCTTTGCACTGCACCTCAGTTCTGCCCAGACCACTTTCTTGAAGTCACAAAATTTCCCAATTTCTTTTTTTTTTTTTTCCAATTTCATTTCCTTTGCTGGTATCTCTATTCCAGAGTGGTTCTAAGTCCTTCTTTGGTATTTCTGGCTTCAAGGAAGATCAATTTAAGCAAGCCTTGGTGTATGTGCTGCATGTCCCTGCACTGGATGACATGCCATGCCATTTCATCTCTTTTGCTTTGGCCATGAATTTTGCTTTTTAATTTTTTTAATTCAAGTATCAATGCCATGTCCCTTATTTCTTCCCATTCAAGTAGTGCCTACTTCATGGATTTTTCCCCTGCTTTTGCAACAGCTGTGAGGTTACTTTTGGCCTCTTTTGGTCCTTTGCACTGCACCTCATTTCCGCCCAGACCACTTTCTTGTAGTCACTATATCTCCTGATTTTCCATTTTTTGGCCTTTTTTTCAACTGCATTTCTTTTGATGATATCTCCTTTCTCAAGTGTTTGAAAGCCGTCCTTTGAAGGGCTCGCAAGATTCCGTTTGCCTTCCCGAAAGGAAATTTCATTTCCTTTCGGGAAGGCAAACGGAATCTTGCGATTTCAATGGGGACCAATTGGGCAAGCTTTGGTGCAAGTCCCTGCACTGGATGGCATGCCATGCCTTTTGATGGCTTTTGCTCTGGCAAAGATTTGTTAATTTTTTTCTTTTTTTTTTTTAAGTGTCCATGCCATGTCCCTTATTTCTTCCCATTCAAGTAGTGCCTACTTCTTTGATTTTTCCCCTGCTTTTGCAACGGCTGTGAGGTTACTTTTGGCCTCTTTTGGTCCTTTGCACTGCACCTCAGTTCTGCCCAGACCACTTTCTTGAAGTCACAAAATTTCCCAATTTCTTTTTTTTTTTCTTCAATTTCATTTCCTGTGCTGGTATCTCTATTCCAGAGTGTTTGTAGGTCCTTCTTTTGTATTTCTGGCTTCAAGGAGGGTCAATTTGGGCAAGCCTTGGTGTATGTGCTGCATGTCCCTGCACTGGATGACATGCCATGCCTTTTGATCTCTTTTGCTTTGGCCATGAATTTTGCTTTTTAATTTTTTTAAGTCAAGTATCAATGCCATGTCCCTCATTTCTTCCCCTCCAAGTTGTGCCTACTTCATGGATTTTTCCCCTGCTTTTGCAACAGCTGTGAGGTTACTTTTGGCCTCTTTTGGTCCTTTGCACTGCACTTCAGTTCCGCCCAGACCACTTTCTTGTAGTCACTATATCTCCTGATTTTCCATTTTTTGGCCTTTTTTTCAACTGCATTTCTTTTGATGATATCTCCTTTCTCAAGTGTTTGAAAGCCTTCCTTTGAAGGGCTCGCAAGATTCCGTTTGCCTTCCCGAAAGGAAATTTCATTTCCTTTCGGGAAGGCAAACGGAATCTTGCGATTTCAATGGGGACCAATTGGGCAAGCTTTGCTGCAAGTCCCTGCACTGGATGGCATGCCATGCCTTTTGATCTCTTTTGCTTTGGCCATGAATTTTGCTTTTTAATTTTTTTAATTCAAGTATCAATGCCATGTCCCTCATTTCTTCCCATTCAAGTAGTGCCTACTTCTTTGATTTTTCCCCTGCTTTTGCAACAGCTGTGAGGTTACTTTTGGCCTCTTTTGGTCCTTTGCACTGCACCTCAGTTCTGCCCAGACCACTTTCTTGAAGTCACAAAATTTCCCAATTTCTTTTTTTTTTTTTCCAATTTCATTACCTTTGCTGGTATCTCTATTCCAGAGTGGTTCTAAGTCCTTCTTTTGTATTTCTGGCTTCAAGGAAGATCAATTTAAGCAAGCCTTGGTGTATGTGCTGCATGTCCCTGCACTGGATGACATGCCATGCCATTTCATCTCTTTTGCTTTGGCCATGAATTTTGCTTTTTAATTTTTTTAATTCAAGTATCAATGCCATGTCCCTTATTTCTTCCCATTCAAGTAGTGCCTACTTCATGGATTTTTCCCCTGCTTTTGCAACAGCTGTGAGGTTACTTTTGGCCTCTTTTGGTCCTTTGCACTGCACCTCAGTTCTGCCCAGACCACTTTCTTGAAGTCACAAAATTTCCCAATTTCTTTTTTTTTTTCTTCAATTTCATTTCCTGTGCTGGTATCTCTATTCCAGAGTGTTTGTAGGTCCTTCTTTTGTATTTCTGGCTTCAAGGAGGATCAATTTGGGCAAGCCTTGGTGTATGTGCTGCATGTCCCTGCACTGGATGACATGCCATGCCTTTTGATCTCTTTTGCTTTGGCCATGAATTTTGCTTTTTAATTTTTTTAATTCAAGTATCAATGCCATGTCCCTCATTTCTTCCCCTCCAAGTTGTGCCTACTTCTTTGATTTTTCCCCTGCTTTTGCAACAGCTGTGAGGTTACTTTTGGCCTCTTTTGGTCCTTTGCACTGCACCTCAGTTCTGCCCAGACCACTTTCTTGAAGTCACAAAATTTCCCAATTTCTTTTTTTTTTTTTTCCAATTTCATTTCCTTTGCTGGTATCTCTATTCCAGAGTGGTTCTAAGTCCTTCTTTTGTATTTCTGGCTTCAAGGAGGATCAGTGTGGGCAAGCCTTGGTGTATGTGCTGCATGTCCCTGCACTGGATGACATGCCATGCCATTTCATCTCTTTTGCTTTGGCCATGAATTTTGCTTTTTAATTTTTTTAATTCAAGTATCAATGCCATGTCCCTTATTTCTTCCCATTCAAGTAGTGCCTACTTCATGGATTTTTCCCCTGCTTTTGCAACAGCTGTGAGGTTACTTTTGGCCTCTTTTGGTCCTTTGCACTGCACCTCATTTCCGCCCAGACCACTTTCTTGTAGTCACTATATCTCCTGATTTTCCATTTTTTGGCCTTTTTTTCAACTGCATTTCTTTTGATGATATCTCCTTTCTCAAGTGTTTGAAAGCCGTCCTTTGAAGGGCTCGCAAGATTCCGTTTGCCTTCCCGAAAGGAAATTTCATTTCCTTTCGGGAAGGCAAACGGAATCTTGCGATTTCAATGGGGACCAATTGGGCAAGCTTTGGTGCAAGTCCCTGCACTGGATGGCATGCCATGCCTTTTGATGGCTTTTGCTCTGGCAAAGATTTTTTAATTTTTTTCTTTTTTTTTTTTAAGTGTCCATGCCATGTCCCTTATTTCTTCCCATTCAAGTAGTGCCTACTTCTTTGATTTTTCCCCTGCTTTTGCAACGGCTGTGAGGTTACTTTTGGCCTCTTTTGGTCCTTTGCACTGCACCTCAGTTCTGCCCAGACCACTTTCTTGAAGTCACAGAATTTCCCAATTTCTTTTTTTTTTTCTTCAATTTCATTTCCTGTGCTGGTATCTCTATTCCAGAGTGTTTGTAGGTCCTTCTTTTGTATTTCTGGCTTCAAGGAGGATCAATGTGGGCAAGCCTTGGTGTATGTGCTGCATGTCCCTGCACTGGATGACATGCCATGCCTTTTGATCTCTTTTGCTTTGGCCATGAATTTTGCTTTTTAATTTTTTTAATTCAAGTATCAATGCCATGTCCCTCATTTCTTCCCCTCCAAGTTGTGCCTACTTCTTTGATTTTTCCCCTGCTTTTGCAACAGCTGTGAGGTTACTTTTGGCCTCTTTTGGTCCTTTGCACTGCACCTCATTTCCGCCCAGACCACTTTCTTGTAGTCACTATATCTCCTGATTTTCCATTTTTTGGCCTTTTTTTCAATTGCATTTCTTTTGATGATATCTCCTTTCTCAAGTGTTTGAAAGCCTTCCTTTGAAGGGCTCGCAAGATTCTGTTTGCCTTCCCGAAAGGAAATTTCATTTCCTTTCGGGAAGGCAAACGGAATCTTGCGATTTCAATGGGGACCAATTGGGCAAGCTTTGGTGCAAGTCCCTGCACTGGATGGCATGCCATGCCTTTTGATGGCTTTTGCTCTGGCAAAGATTTTTTAATTTTTTTCTTTTTTTTTTTTAAGTGTCCATGCCATGTCCCTTATTTCTTCCCATTCAAGTAGTGCCTACTTCTTTGATTTTTTCCCCTGCTTTTGCAACAGCTGTGAGGTTACTTTTGGCCTCTTTTGGTCCTTTGCACTGCACCTCAGTTCTGCCCAGACCACTTTCTTGAAGTCACAAAATTTCCCAATTTCTTTTTTTTTTTCTTCAATTTCATTTCCTGTGCTGGTATCTCTATTCCAGAGTGTTTGTAGGTCCTTCTTTTGTATTTCTGGCTTCAAGGAAGATCAATTTAAGCAAGCCTTGGTGTATGTGCTGCATGTCCCTGCACTGGATGACATGCCATGCCTTTTGATCTCTTTTGCTTTGGCCATGAATTTTGCTTTTTAATTTTTTTAATTCAAGTATCAATGCCATGTCCCTCATTTCTTCCCCTCCAAGTTGTGCCTACTTCTTTGATTTTTCCCCTGCTTTTGCAACAGCTGTGAGGTTACTTTTGGCCTCTTTTGGTCCTTTGCACTGCACCTCAGTTCTGCCCAGACCACTTTCTTGAAGTCACAAAATTTCCCAATTTCTTTTTTTTTTTATTTCCAATTTCATTTCCTTTGCTGGTATCTCTATTCCAGAGTGGTTCTAAGTCCTTCTTTTGTATTTCTGGCTTCAAGGAGGATCAGTGTGGGCAAGCCTTGGTGTATGTGCTGCATGTCCCTGCACTGGATGACATGCCATGCCTTTTGATCTCTTTTGCTTTGGCCATGAATTTTGCTTTTTAATTTTTTTAATTCAAGTATCAATGCCATGTCCCTCATTTCTTCCCATTCAAGTAGTGCCTACTTCTTTGATTTTTCCCCTGCTTTTGCAACAGCTGTGAGGTTACTTTTGGCCTCTTTTGGTCCTTTGCACTGCACCTCAGTTCTGCCCAGACCACTTTCTTGAAGTCACAAAATTTCCCAATTTCTTTTTTTTTTTTTTTCTTCAATTTCATTTCCTGTGCTTGTATCTCCATTCCAGAGTGTTTGTAGGTCCTTCTTTTGTATTTCTGGCTTCAAGGAGGATCAATGTGGGCAAGCCTTGGTGTATGTGCTGCATGTCCCTGCACTGGATGACATGCCATGCCTTTTGATCTCTTTTGCTTTGGCCATGAATTTTGCTTTTTAAATTTTTAATTCAAGTATCAATGCCATGTCCCTCATTTCTTCCCATTCAAGTAGTGCCTACTTCATGGATTTTTCCCCTGCTTTTGCAACAGCTGTGAGGTTACTTTTGGCCTCTTTTGGTCCTTTGCACTGCACCTCAGTTCCGCCCAGACCACTTTCTTGTAGTCACTATATCTCCTGATTTTCCATTTTTTGGCCTTTTTTTCAACTGCATTTCTTTTGATGATATCTCCTTTCTCAAGTGTTTGAAAGCCTTCCTTTGAAGGGCTCGCAAGATTCCGTTTGCCTTCCCGAAAGGAAATTTCATTTCCTTTCGGGAAGGCAAACGGAATCTTGCGATTTCAATGGGGACCAATTGGGCAAGCTTTGGTGCAAGTCCCTGCACTGGATGGCATGCCATGCCTTTTGATGGCTTTTGCTCTGGCAAAGATTTTTTAATTTTTTTCTTTTTTTTTTTTAAGTGTCCATGCCATGTCCCTTATTTCTTCCCATTCAAGTAGTGCCTACTTCTTTGATTTTTTCCCCTGCTTTTGCAACAGCTGTGAGGTTACTTTTGGCCTCTTTTGGTCCTTTGCACTGCACCTCAGTTCTGCCCAGACCACTTTCTTGAAGTCACAAAATTTCCCAATTTCTTTTTTTTTTTCTTCAATTTCATTTCCTGTGCTGGTATCTCTATTCCAGAGTGTTTGTAGGTCCTTCTTTTGTATTTCTGGCTTCAAGGAAGATCAATTTAAGCAAGCCTTGGTGTATGTGCTGCATGTCCCTGCACTGGATGACATGCCATGCCATTTCATCTCTTTTGCTTTGGCCATGAATTTTGCTTTTTAATTTTTTTAATTCAAGTATCAATGCCATGTCCCTCATTTCTTCCCCTCCAAGTTGTGCCTACTTCTTTGATTTTTCCCCTGCTTTTGCAACAGCTGTGAGGTTACTTTTGGCCTCTTTTGGTCCTTTGCACTGCACCTCAGTTCTGCCCAGACCACTTTCTTGAAGTCACAAAATTTCCCAATTTCTTTTTTTTTTTTTTCCAATTTCATTACCTTTGCTGGTATCTCTATTCCAGAGTGGTTCTAAGTCCTTCTTTTGTATTTCTGGCTTCAAGGAAGATCAATTTAAGCAAGCCTTGGTGTATGTGCTGCATGTCCCTGCACTGGATGACATGCCATGCCATTTCATCTCTTTTGCTTTGGCCATGAATTTTGCTTTTTAATTTTTTTAATTCAAGTATCAATGCCATGTCCCTTATTTCTTCCCATTCAAGTAGTGCCTACTTCATGGATTTTTCCCCTGCTTTTGCAACAGCTGTGAGGTTACTTTTGGCCTCTTTTGGTCCTTTGCACTGCACCTCATTTCCGCCCAGACCACTTTCTTGTAGTCACTATATCTCCTGATTTTCCATTTTTTGGCCTTTTTTTCAACTGCATTTCTTTTGATGATATCTCCTTTCTCAAGTGTTTGAAAGCCGTCCTTTGAAGGGCTCGCAAGATTCCGTTTGCCTTCCCGAAAGGAAATTTCATTTCCTTTCGGGAAGGCAAACGGAATCTTGCGATTTCAATGGGGACCAATTGGGCAAGCTTTGCTGCAAGTCCCTGCACTGGATGGCATGCCATGCCTTTTGATGGCTTTTGCTCTGGCAAAGATTTTTTAATTTTTTTCTTTTTTTTTTTTAAGTGTCCATGCCATGTCCCTTATTTCTTCCCATTCAAGTAGTGCCTACTTCTTTGATTTTTCCCCTGCTTTTGCAACAGCTGTGAGGTTACTTTTGGCCTCTTTTGGTCCTTTGCACTGCACCTCAGTTCTGCCCAGACCACTTTCTTGAAGTCACAAAATTTCCCAATTTCTTTTTTTTTTTCTTCAATTTCATTTCCTGTGCTGGTATCTCTATTCCAGAGTGTTTGTAGGTCCTTCTTTTGTATTTCTGGCTTCAAGGAGGATCAATGTGGGCAAGCCTTGGTGTATGTGCTGCATGTCCCTGCACTGGATGACATGCCATGCCTTTTGATCTCTTTTGCTTTGGCCATGAATTTTGCTTTTTAATTTTTTTAATTCAAGCATCAATGCCATGTCCCTCATTTCTTCCCATTCAAGTAGTGCCTGCTTCTTTGATTTTTCCCCTGCTTTTGCAACAGCTGTGAGGTTACTTTTGGCCTCTTTTGGTCTTTTGCACTGCACCTCAGTTCTGCCCAGACCACTTTCTTGAAGTCACAAAATTTCCCAATTTCTATTTTTTTTTTCTTCTTCAATTTCATTTCCTTTGCTGGTATCTCTGTTCCAGAGTGGTTCTAAGTCCTTCTTTTGTATTTCTGGCTTCAAGGAAGATCAATTTAAGCAAGCCTTGGTGTATGTGCTGCATGTCCCTGCACTGGATGACATGCCATGCCTTTTGATCTCTTTTGCTTTGGCCATGAATTTTGCTTTTTAATTTCTTTAATTCAAGTATCAATGCCATGTCCCTCATTTCTTCCCCTCCAAGTAGTGCCTACTTCTTTGATTTTTCCCCTGCTTTTGCAACAGCTGTGAGGTTACTTTTGGCCTCTTTTGGTCCTTTGCACTGCACCTCAGTTCTTCCCAGACCACTTTCTTGAAGTCACAAAATTTCCCAATTTCTTTTTTTTTTTTTTCCTTCAATTTCATTTCCTTTGCCGGTATCTCTATTCCAGAGTGTTTGTAGGCCCTTCTTTTGTATTTCTGGCTTCAAGGAGGATCAATTTGGGCAAACCTTGGTGTATGTGCTGCATGTCCCTGCACTAGATGACATGCCATGCATTTTGATCTCTTTTGCTTTGGCCATGAATTTTGCTTTTTAATTTTTTTACTTCAAGTATCAATGCCATGTCCCTCATTTCTTCCCCTCCAAGTTGTGCCTACTTCTTTGATTTTTCCCCTGCTTTGCAACTGCTGTGAGGTTACTTTTGGCCTCTTTTGGTCCTTTGCACTGCACCTCAGTTCTGCCCAGACCACTTTCTTGAAGTCACAAAATTTCCCAATTTCTTTTTTTTTTTTGTTTTTTCTTCAATTTCAATTCCTTTGCTGGTATCTCTGTTCCAGAGTGGTTCTAAGTCCTTCTTTTGTATTTCTGGCTTCAAGGAAGATCAATTTAAGCAAGCCTTGGTGTATGTGCTGCATGTCCCTGCACTGGATGACATGCCATGCCTTTTGATCTCTTTTGCTTTGGCCATGAATTTTGCTTTTAAATTTTTTTAAATGAAGAATCAAAGTCCATGTCCCTTGTTTCTTCCCCTCCAAGTAGTTCCTACTTCTTTGATTTTTCCCCTGCTTTTGCAACAGCTGTGAGGTTACTTTTGGCCTCTTTTGGTCCTTTGCACTGCACCTCAGTTCTACCCAGACCACTTTCTTGAAGTCACAAAATTTCCCAATTTCTTTTTTTTTTTCTTCAATTTCATTTCCTGTGCTGGTATCTCTATTCCAGAGTGTTTGTAGGTCCTTCTTTTGTATTTCTGGCTTCAAGGAGGATCAATGTGGGCAAGCCTTGTTGTATGTGCTGCATGTCCCTGCACTGGATGACATGCCATGCCTTTTGATCTCTTTTGCTTTGGCCATGAATTTTGCTTTTTAATTTTTTTAATTCAAGTATCAATGCCATGTCCCTCATTTCTTCCCATTCAAGTAGTGCCTACTTCATGGATTTTTCCCCTGCTTTTGCAACAGCTGTGAGGTTACTTTTGGCCTCTTTTGGTCCTTTGCACTGCACCTCATTTCCGCCCAGACCACTTTCTTGTAGTTACTATATCTCCTGATTTTCCATTTTTTGGCCTTTTTTTCAATTGCATTTCTTTTGATGATATCTCCTTTCTCAAGTGTTTGAAAGCCTTCCTTTGAAGGGCTCGCAAGATTCCGTTTGCCTTCCCGAAAGGAAATTTCATTTCCTTTCGGGAAGGCAAACGGAATCTTGCGATTTCAATGGGGACCAATTGGGCAAGCTTTGGTGCAAGTCCCTGCACTGGATGGCATGCCATGCCTTTTGATGGCTTTTGCTCTGGCAAAGATTTTTTAATTTTTTTCTTTTTTTTTTTTAAGTGTCCATGCCATGTCCCTTATTTCTTCCCATTCAAGTAGTGGCTTCTTCTTTGATTTTTCCCCTGCTTTTGCAACAGCTGTGAGGTTACTTTTGGCCTCTTTTGGTCCTTTGCACTGCACCTCAGTTCTGCCCAGACCACTTTCTTGAAGTCACAAAATTTCCCAATTTCTTTTTTTTTTTCTTCAATTTCATTTCCTGTGCTGGTATCTCTATTCCAGAGTGTTTGTAGGTCCTTCTTTTGTATTTCTGGCTTCAAGGAGGATCAATTTGGGCAAGCCTTGGTGTATGTGCTGCATGTCCCTGCACTGGATGACATGCCATGCCTTTTGATCTCTTTTGCTTTGGCCATGAATTTTGCTTTTTAATTTTTTTAATTCAAGTATCAATGCCATGTCCCTCATTTCTTCCCATTCAAGTAGTGCCTACTTCATGCATTTTTCCCCTTCTTTTGCAACAGCTGTGAGGTTACTTTTGGCCTCTTTTGGTCCTTTGCACTGCACCTCAGTTCTGCCCAGACCACTTTCTTGAAGTCACAAAATTTCCCAATTTCTTTTTTTTTTTTTTCCAATTTCATTTCCTTTGCTGGTATCTCTATTCCAGAGTGTTTCTAAGTCCTTCTTTTGTATTTCTGGCTTCAAGGAGGATCAATTTAAGCAAGCCTTGGTGTATGTGCTGCATGTCCCTGCACTGGATGACATGCCATGCCATTTCATCTCTTTTGCTTTGGCCATGAATTTTGCTTTTTAATTTAATTCAAGTATCAATGCCATGTCCCTCATTTCTTCCCATTCAAGTAGTGCCTACTTCATGGATTTTTCCCCTGCTTTTGCAACAGCTGTGAGGTTACTTTTGGCCTCTTTTGGTCCTTTGCACTGCACCTCAGTTCTGCCCAGACCACTTTCTTGTAGTCACTATATCTCCTGATTTTCCATTTTTTGGCCTTTTTTTCAACTCCATTTCTTTTGATGATATCTTTTTTCTCAAGTGTTGGAAAGCCTTCCTTTGAAGGGCTCGCAAGATTCCGTTTGCCTTCCCGAAAGGAAATTTCATTTCCTTTCGGGAAGGCAAACGGAATCTTGCGATTTCAATGGGGACCAATTGGGCAAGCTTTGGTGCAAGTCCCTGCACTGGATGGCATGCCATGCCTTTTGATGGCTTTTGCTCTGGCAAAGTTTTTTAATTTTTTTCTTTTTTTTTTTTAAGTGTCCATGCCATGTCCCTTATTTCTTCATATTCAAGCAGTGCCTACTTCTTTGACTTTTCCCCTGCTTTTGCAACAGCTGTGAGGTTACTTTTGGCCTCTTTTGGTCCTTTGCACTGCACCTCAGTTCTGCCCAGACCACTTTCTTTTAGTAACAAAATTTCCCAATTTCTTTTTTTTTTTTTTTTCTTCAATTTCATTTCCTGTGCTGGTATCTCTATTCCAGAGTGGTTCTAAGTCCTTGTTTTGTATTTCTGGCTTCAAGGAGGATCAATGTGGGCAAGCCTTGGTGTATGTGCTGCATGTCCCTGCACTGGATGACATGCCATGCCATTTCATCTCTTTTGCTTTGGCCATGAATTTTGCTTTTTAATTTTTTTAATTCAAGTATCAATGCCATGTCCCTCATTTCTTCCCCTCCAAGTTGTGCCTACTTCTTTGATTTTTCCCCTGCTTTTGCAACAGCTGTGAGGTTACTTTTGGCCTCTTTTGGTCCTTTGCACTGCACCTCAGTTCTGCCCAGACCACTTTCTTGTAGTCACTATATCTCCTGATTTTCCATTTTTTGGCCTTTTTTTCAACTGCATTTCTTTTGATGATATCTCCTTTCTCAAGTGTTTGAAAGCCTTCCTTTGAAGGGCTCGCAAGATTCCGTTTGCCTTCCCGAAAGGAAATTTCATTTCCTTTCGGGAAGGCAAACGGAATCTTGCGATTTCAATGGGGACCAATTGGGCAAGCTTTGGTGCAAGTCCCTGCACTGGATGGCATGCCATGCCTTTTGATGGCTTTTGCTCTGGCAAAGATTTTTTAATTTTTTTCTTTTTTTTTTTAAGTGTCCATGCCATGTCCCTTATTTCTTCCCATTCAAGCAGTGCCTACTTCTTTGACTTTTCCCCTGCTTTTGCAACAGCTGTGAGGTTACTTTTGGCCTCTTTTGGTCCTTTGCACTGCACCTCAGTTCTGCCCAGACCACTTTCTTTTAGTAACAAAATTTCCCAATTTCTTTTTTTTTTTTTTTTCTTCAATTTCATTTCCTGTGCTGGTATCTCTATTCCAGAGTGTTTGTAGGTCCTTCTTTTGTATTTCTGGCTTCAAGGAGGATCAATGTGGGCAAGCCTTGGTGTATGTGCTGCATGTCCCTGCACTGGATGACATGCCATGCCTTTTGATCTCTTTTGCTTTGGCCATGAATTTTGCTTTTTAATTTTTTTAATTCAAGCATCAATGCCATGTCCCTCATTTCTTCCCATTCAAGTAGTGCCTACTTCTTTGATTTTTCCCCTGCTTTTGCAACAGCTGTGAGGTTACTTTTGGCCTCTTTTGGTCTTTTGCACTGCACCTCAGTTCTGCCCAGACCACTTTCTTGAAGTCACAAAATTTCCCAATTTCTATTTTTTTTTTCTTCTTCAATTTCTTTTCCTTTGCTGGTATCTCTGTTCCAGAGTGGTTCTAAGTCCTTCTTTTGTATTTCTGGCTTCAAGGAAGATCAATTTAAGCAAGCCTTGGTGTATGTGCTGCATGTCCCTGCACTGGATGACATGCCATGCCTTTTGATCTCTTTTGCTTTGGCCATGAATTTTGCTTTTTAATTTCTTTAATTCAAGTATCAATGCCATGTCCCTCATTTCTTCCCCTCCAAGTAGTGCCTACTTCTTTGATTTTTCCCCTGCTTTTGCAACAGCTGTGAGGTTACTTTTGGCCTCTTTTGGTCCTTTGCACTGCACCTCAGTTCTTCCCAGACCACTTTCTTGAAGTCACAATATTTCCCAATTTCTTTTTTTTTTTTTTCCTTCAATTTCATTTCCTTTGCCGGTATCTCTATTCCAGAGTGTTTGTAGGTCCTTCTTTTGTATTTCTGGCTTCAAGGAGGATCAATTTGGGCAAACCTTGGTGTATGTGCTGCATGTCCCTGCACTAGATGACATGCCATGCATTTTGATCTCTTTTGCTTTGGCCATGAATTTTGCTTTTTAATTTTTTTACTTCAAGTATCAATGCCATGTCCCTCATTTCTTCCCCTCCAAGTTGTGCCTACTTCTTTGATTTTTCCCCTGCTTTGCAACTGCTGTGAGGTTACTTTTGGCCTCTTTTGGTCCTTTGCACTGCACCTCAGTTCTGCCCAGACCACTTTCTTGAAGTCACAAAATTTCCCAATTTCTTTTTTTTTTTGTTTTTTCTTCAATTTAAATTCTTTTGCTGGTATCTCTGTTCCAGAGTGGTTCTCAGTCCTTCTTTTGTATTTCTGGCTTCAAAGAAGATCAATTTAAGCAAGCCTTGGTGTATGTGCTGCATGTCCCTGCACTGGATGACATGCCATGCCTTTTGATCTCTTTTGCTTTGGCCATGAATTTTGCTTTTAAATTTTTTTAAATGAAGAATCAAAGTCCATGTCCCTTCTTTCTTCCCCTCCAAGTAGTTCCTACTTCTTTGATTTTTCCCCTGCTTTTGCAACAGCTGTGAGGTTACTTTTGGCCTCTTTTGGTCCTTTGCACTGCACCTCAGTTCTGCCCAGACCACTTTCTTGAAGTCACAAAATTTCCCAATTTCTTTTTTTTTTTCTTCAATTTCATTTCCTCTGCTGGTATCTCTATTCCAGAGTGTTCGTAGGTCCTTCTTTTGTATTTCTGGCTTCAAGGAGGATCAATGTGGGCAAGCCTTGTTGTATGTGCTGCATGTCCCTGCACTGGATGACATGCCATGCCTTTTGATCTCTTTTGCTTTGGCCATGAATTTTGCTTTTTAATTTTTTTAATTCAAGTATCAATGCCATGTCCCTCATTTCTTCCCATTCAAGTAGTGCCTACTTCTTTGATTTTTCCCCTGCTTTTGCAACAGCTGTGAGGTTACTTTTGGCCTCTTTTGGTCCTTTGCACTGCACCTCATTTCCGCCCAGACCACTTTCTTGTAGTCACTATATCTCCTGATTTTCCATTTTTTGGCCTTTTTTTCAATTGCATTTCTTTTGATGATATAACCTTTCTCAAGTGTTTGAAAGCCTTCCTTTGAAGGGCTCGCAAGATTCCGTTTGCCTTCCCGAAAGGAAATTTCATTTCCTTTCGGGAAGGCAAACGGAATCTTGCGATTTCAATGGGGACCAATTGGGCAAGCTTTGGTGCAAGTCCCTGCACTGGATGGCATGCCATGCCTTTTGATGGCTTTTGCTCTGGCAAAGATTTTTTAATTTTTTTCTTTTTTTTTTTTAAGTGTCCATGCCATGTCCCTTATTTCTTCCCATTCAAGTAGTGCCTACTTCTTTGATTTTTCCCCTGCTTTTGCAACAGCTGTGAGGTTACTTTTGGCCTCTTTTGGTCCTTTGCACTGCACCTCAGTTCTGCCCAGACCACTTTCTTGAAGTCAGAAAATTTCCCAATTTCTTTTTTTTTTTCTTCAATTTCATTTCCTGTGCTGGTATCTCTATTCCAGAGTGTTTGTAGGTCCTTCTTTTGTATTTCTGGCTTCAAGGAAGATCAATTTAAGCAAGCCTTGGTGTATGTGCTGCATGTCCCTGCACTGGATGACATGCCATGCCTTTTGATCTCTTTTGCTTTGGCCATGAATTTTGCTTTTTAATTTTTTTAATTCAAGTATCAATGCCATGTCCCTCATTTCTTCCCATTCAAGTAGTGCCTACTTCTTTGATTTTTCCCCTGCTTTTGCAACAGCTGTGAGGTTACTTTTGGCCTCTTTTGGTCCTTTGCACTGCACCTCAGTTCCGCCCAGACCACTTTCTTGTAGTCACTATATCTCCTGATTTTCCATTTTTTGGCCTTTTTTTCAACTGCATTTCTTTTGATGATATCTCCTTTCTCAAGTGTTTGAAAGCCTTCCTTTGAAGGGCTCGCAAGATTCCGTTTGCCTTCCCGAAAGGAAATTTCATTTCCTTTCGGGAAGGCAAACGGAATCTTGCGATTTCAATGGGGACCAATTGGGCAAGCTTTGGTGCAAGTCCCTGCACTGGATGGCATGCCATGCCTTTTGATCTCTTTTGCTTTGGCCATGAATTTTGCTTTTTAATTTTTTTAATTCAAGTATCAATGCCATGTCCCTCATTTCTTCCCATTCAAGTAGTGCCTACTTCTTTGATTTTTCCCCTGCTTTTGCAACAGCTGTGAGGTTACTTTTGGCCTCTTTTGGTCCTTTGCACTGCACCTCAGTTCTGCCCAGACCACTTTCTTGAAGTCACAAAATTTCCCAATTTCTTTTTTTTTTTTTTCCAATTTCATTACCTTTGCTGGTATCTCTATTCCAGAGTGGTTCTAAGTCCTTCTTTTGTATTTCTGGCTTCAAGGAAGATCAATTTAAGCAAGCCTTGGTGTATGTGCTGCATGTCCCTGCACTGGATGACATGCCATGCCATTTCATCTCTTTTGCTTTGGCCATGAATTTTGCTTTTTAATTTTTTTAATTCAAGTATCAATGCCATGTCCCTTATTTCTTCCCATTCAAGTAGTGCCTACTTCATGGATTTTTCCCCTGCTTTTGCAACAGCTGTGAGGTTACTTTTGGCCTCTTTTGGTCCTTTGCACTGCACCTCATTTCCGCCCAGACCACTTTCTTGTAGTCACTATATCTCCTGATTTTCCATTTTTTGGCCTTTTTTTCAACTGCATTTCTTTTGATGATATCTCCTTTCTCAAGTGTTTGAAAGCCGTCCTTTGAAGGGCTCGCAAGATTCCGTTTGCCTTCCCGAAAGGAAATTTCATTTCCTTTCGGGAAGGCAAACGGAATCTTGCGATTTCAATGGGGACCAATTGGGCAAGCTTTGGTGCAAGTCCCTGCACTGGATGGCATGCCATGCCTTTTGATGGCTTTTGCTCTGGCAAAGATTTGTTAATTTTTTTCTTTTTTTTTTTTAAGTGTCCATGCCATGTCCCTTATTTCTTCCCATTCAAGTAGTGCCTACTTCATGGATTTTTCCCCTGCTTTTGCAACAGCTGTGAGGTTACTTTTGGCCTCTTTTGGTCTTTTGCACTGCACCTCAGTTCTACCCAGACCACTTTCTTGAAGTCACAAAATTTCCCAATTTCTTTTTTTTTTTCTTCAATTTCATTTCCTGTGCTGGTATCTCTATTCCAGAGTGTTCGTAGGTCCTTCTTTTGTATTTCTGGCTTCAAGGAGGATCAATGTGGGCAAGCCTTGGTGTATGTGCTGCATGTCCCTGCACTGGATGACATGCCATGCCTTTTGATCTCTTTTGCTTTGGCCATGAATTTTGCTTTTTAATTTTTTTAATTCAAGTATCAATGCCATGTCCCTCATTTCTTCCCATTCAAGTAGTGCCTACTTCTTTGATTTTTCCCCTGCTTTTGCAACAGCTGTGAGGTTACTTTTGGCCTCTTTTGGTCCTTTGCACTGCACCTCAGTTCTGCCCAGACCACTTTCTTGAAGTCACAAAATTTCCCAATTTCTTTTTTTTTTTTTTTCTTCAATTTCATTTCCTGTGCTTGTATCTCCATTCCAGAGTGTTTGTAGGTCCTTCTTTTGTATTTCTGGCTTCAAGGAGGATCAATGTGGGCAAGCCTTGGTGTATGTGCTGCATGTCCCTGCACTGGATGACATGCCATGCCTTTTGATCTCTTTTGCTTTGGCCATGAATTTTGCTTTTTAAATTTTTAATTCAAGTATCAATGCCATGTCCCTCATTTCTTCCCATTCAAGTAGTGCCTACTTCATGGATTTTTCCCCTGCTTTTGCAACAGCTGTGAGGTTACTTTTGGCCTCTTTTGGTCCTTTGCACTGCACCTCAGTTCCGCCCAGACCACTTTCTTGTAGTCACTATATCTCCTGATTTTCCATTTTTTGGCCTTTTTTTCAACTGCATTTCTTTTGATGATATCTCCTTTCTCAAGTGTTTGAAAGCCTTCCTTTGAAGGGCTCGCAAGATTCCGTTTGCCTTCCCGAAAGGAAATTTCATTTCCTTTCGGGAAGGCAAACGGAATCTTGCGATTTCAATGGGGACCAATTGGGCAAGCTTTGGTGCAAGTCCCTGCACTGGATGGCATGCCATGCCTTTTGATGGCTTTTGCTCTGGCAAAGATTTTTTAATTTTTTTCTTTTTTTTTTTTAAGTGTCCATGCCATGTCCCTTATTTCTTCCCATTCAAGTAGTGCCTACTTCTTTGATTTTTTCCCCTGCTTTTGCAACAGCTGTGAGGTTACTTTTGGCCTCTTTTGGTCCTTTGCACTGCACCTCAGTTCTGCCCAGACCACTTTCTTGAAGTCACAAAATTTCCCAATTTCTTTTTTTTTTTCTTCAATTTCATTTCCTTTGCTGGTATCTCTATTCCAGAGTGGTTCTAAGTCCTTCTTTTGTATTTCTGGCTTCAAGGAAGATCAATTTAAGCAAGCCTTGGTGTATGTGCTGCATGTCCCTGCACTGGATGACATGCCATGCCTTTTGATCTCTTTTGCTTTGGCCATGAATTTTGCTTTTTAATTTTTTTAATTCAAGTATCAATGCCATGTCCCTCATTTCTTCCCCTCCAAGTTGTGCCTACTTCTTTGATTTTTCCCCTGCTTTTGCAACAGCTGTGAGGTTACTTTTGGCCTCTTTTGGTCCTTTGCACTGCACCTCAGTTCTGCCCAGACCACTTTCTTGAAGTCACAAAATTTCCCAATTTCTTTTTTTTTTTTTTCCAATTTCATTTCCTTTGCTGGTATCTCTATTCCAGAGTGGTTCTAAGTCCTTCTTTGGTATTTCTGGCTTCAAGGAAGATCAATTTAAGCAAGCCTTGGTGTATGTGCTGCATGTCCCTGCACTGGATGACATGCCATGCCATTTCATCTCTTTTGCTTTGGCCATGAATTTTGCTTTTTAATTTTTTTAATTCAAGTATCAATGCCATGTCCCTTATTTCTTCCCATTCAAGTAGTGCCTACTTCATGGATTTTTCCCCTGCTTTTGCAACAGCTGTGAGGTTACTTTTGGCCTCTTTTGGTCCTTTGCACTGCACCTCATTTCCGCCCAGACCACTTTCTTGTAGTCACTATATCTCCTGATTTTCCATTTTTTGGCCTTTTTTTCAACTGCATTTCTTTTGATGATATCTCCTTTCTCAAGTGTTTGAAAGCCGTCCTTTGAAGGGCTCGCAAGATTCCGTTTGCCTTCCCGAAAGGAAATTTCATTTCCTTTCGGGAAGGCAAACGGAATCTTGCGATTTCAATGGGGACCAATTGGGCAAGCTTTGGTGCAAGTCCCTGCACTGGATGGCATGCCATGCCTTTTGATGGCTTTTGCTCTGGCAAAGATTTGTTAATTTTTTTCTTTTTTTTTTTAAGTGTCCATGCCATGTCCCTTATTTCTTCCCATTCAAGTAGTGCCTACTTCTTTGATTTTTCCCCTGCTTTTGCAACGGCTGTGAGGTTACTTTTGGCCTCTTTTGGTCCTTTGCACTGCACCTCAGTTCTGCCCAGACCACTTTCTTGAAGTCACAAAATTTCCCAATTTCTTTTTTTTTTTCTTCAATTTCATTTCCTGTGCTGGTATCTCTATTCCAGAGTGTTTGTAGGTCCTTCTTTTGTATTTCTGGCTTCAAGGAGGGTCAATTTGGGCAAGCCTTGGTGTATGTGCTGCATGTCCCTGCACTGGATGACATGCCATGCCTTTTGATCTCTTTTGCTTTGGCCATGAATTTTGCTTTTTAATTTTTTTAAGTCAAGTATCAATGCCATGTCCCTCATTTCTTCCCCTCCAAGTTGTGCCTACTTCATGGATTTTTCCCCTGCTTTTGCAACAGCTGTGAGGTTACTTTTGGCCTCTTTTGGTCCTTTGCACTGCACCTCAGTTCCGCCCAGACCACTTTCTTGTAGTCACTATATCTCCTGATTTTCCATTTTTTGGCCTTTTTTTCAACTGCATTTCTTTTGATGATATCTCCTTTCTCAAGTGTTTGAAAGCCTTCCTTTGAAGGGCTCGCAAGATTCCGTTTGCCTTCCCGAAAGGAAATTTCATTTCCTTTCGGGAAGGCAAACGGAATCTTGCGATTTCAATGGGGACCAATTGGGCAAGCTTTGGTGCAAGTCCCTGCACTGGATGGCATGCCATGCCTTTTGATCTCTTTTGCTTTGGCCATGAATTTTGCTTTTTAATTTTTTTAATTCAAGTATCAATGCCATGTCCCTCATTTCTTCCCATTCAAGTAGTGCCTACTTCTTTGATTTTTCCCCTGCTTTTGCAACAGCTGTGAGGTTACTTTTGGCCTCTTTTGGTCCTTTGCACTGCACCTCAGTTCTGCCCAGACCACTTTCTTGAAGTCACAAAATTTCCCAATTTCTTTTTTTTTTTTTCCAATTTCATTACCTTTGCTGGTATCTCTATTCCAGAGTGGTTCTAAGTCCTTCTTTTGTATTTCTGGCTTCAAGGAAGATCAATTTAAGCAAGCCTTGGTGTATGTGCTGCATGTCCCTGCACTGGATGACATGCCATGCCATTTCATCTCTTTTGCTTTGGCCATGAATTTTGCTTTTTAATTTTTTTAATTCAAGTATCAATGCCATGTCCCTTATTTCTTCCCATTCAAGTAGTGCCTACTTCATGGATTTTTCCCCTGCTTTTGCAACAGCTGTGAGGTTACTTTTGGCCTCTTTTGGTCCTTTGCACTGCACCTCAGTTCTGCCCAGACCACTTTCTTGAAGTCACAAAATTTCCCAATTTCTTTTTTTTTTTCTTCAATTTCATTTCCTGTGCTGGTATCTCTATTCCAGAGTGTTTGTAGGTCCTTCTTTTGTATTTCTGGCTTCAAGGAGGATCAATTTGGGCAAGCCTTGGTGTATGTGCTGCATGTCCCTGCACTGGATGACATGCCATGCCTTTTGATCTCTTTTGCTTTGGCCATGAATTTTGCTTTTTAATTTTTTTAATTCAAGTATCAATGCCATGTCCCTCATTTCTTCCCCTCCAAGTTGTGCCTACTTCTTTGATTTTTCCCCTGCTTTTGCAACAGCTGTGAGGTTACTTTTGGCCTCTTTTGGTCCTTTGCACTGCACCTCAGTTCTGCCCAGACCACTTTCTTGAAGTCACAAAATTTCCCAATTTCTTTTTTTTTTTTTTCCAATTTCATTTCCTTTGCTGGTATCTCTATTCCAGAGTGGTTCTAAGTCCTTCTTTTGTATTTCTGGCTTCAAGGAGGATCAGTGTGGGCAAGCCTTGGTGTATGTGCTGCATGTCCCTGCACTGGATGACATGCCATGCCATTTCATCTCTTTTGCTTTGGCCATGAATTTTGCTTTTTAATTTTTTTAATTCAAGTATCAATGCCATGTCCCTTATTTCTTCCCATTCAAGTAGTGCCTACTTCATGGATTTTTCCCCTGCTTTTGCAACAGCTGTGAGGTTACTTTTGGCCTCTTTTGGTCCTTTGCACTGCACCTCATTTCCGCCCAGACCACTTTCTTGTAGTCACTATATCTCCTGATTTTCCATTTTTTGGCCTTTTTTTCAACTGCATTTCTTTTGATGATATCTCCTTTCTCAAGTGTTTGAAAGCCGTCCTTTGAAGGGCTCGCAAGATTCCGTTTGCCTTCCCGAAAGGAAATTTCATTTCCTTTCGGGAAGGCAAACGGAATCTTGCGATTTCAATGGGGACCAATTGGGCAAGCTTTGGTGCAAGTCCCTGCACTGGATGGCATGCCATGCCTTTTGATGGCTTTTGCTCTGGCAAAGATTTTTTAATTTTTTTCTTTTTTTTTTTTAAGTGTCCATGCCATGTCCCTTATTTCTTCCCATTCAAGTAGTGCCTACTTCTTTGATTTTTCCCCTGCTTTTGCAACGGCTGTGAGGTTACTTTTGGCCTCTTTTGGTCCTTTGCACTGCACCTCAGTTCTGCCCAGACCACTTTCTTGAAGTCACAAAATTTCCCAATTTCTTTTTTTTTTTCTTCAATTTCATTTCCTGTGCTGGTATCTCTATTCCAGAGTGTTTGTAGGTCCTTCTTTTGTATTTCTGGCTTCAAGGAGGATCAATGTGGGCAAGCCTTGGTGTATGTGCTGCATGTCCCTGCACTGGATGACATGCCATGCCTTTTGATCTCTTTTGCTTTGGCCATGAATTTTGCTTTTTAATTTTTTTAATTCAAGTATCAATGCCATGTCCCTCATTTCTTCCCCTCCAAGTTGTGCCTACTTCTTTGATTTTTCCCCTGCTTTTGCAACAGCTGTGAGGTTACTTTTGGCCTCTTTTGGTCCTTTGCACTGCACCTCATTTCCGCCCAGACCACTTTCTTGTAGTCACTATATCTCCTGATTTTCCATTTTTTGGCCTTTTTTTCAATTGCATTTCTTTTGATGATATCTCCTTTCTCAAGTGTTTGAAAGCCTTCCTTTGAAGGGCTCGCAAGATTCCGTTTGCCTTCCCGAAAGGAAATTTCATTTCCTTTCGGGAAGGCAAACGGAATCTTGCGATTTCAATGGGGACCAATTGGGCAAGCTTTGGTGCAAGTCCCTGCACTGGATGGCATGCCATGCCTTTTGATGGCTTTTGCTCTGGCAAAGATTTTTTAATTTTTTTCTTTTTTTTTTTTAAGTGTCCATGCCATGTCCCTCATTTCTTCCCATTCAAGTAGTGCCTACTTCATGGATTTTTCCCCTGCTTTTGCAACAGCTGTGAGGTTACTTTTGGCCTCTTTTGGTCCTTTGCACTGCACCTCAGTTCTACCCAGACCACTTTCTTGAAGTCACAAAATTTCCCAATTTCTTTTTTTTTTTCTTCAATTTCATTTCCTGTGCTGGTATCTCTATTCCAGAGTGTTTGTAGGTCCTTCTTTTGTATTTCTGGCTTTAAGGAGGATCAATGTGGGCAAGCCTTGGTGTATGTGCTGCATGTCCCTGCACTGGATGACATGCCATGCCTTTTGATCTCTTTTGCTTTGGCCATGAATTTTGCTTTTTAAATTTTTAATTCAAGTATCAATGCCATGTCCCTCATTTCTTCCCATTCAAGTAGTGCCTACTTCATGGATTTTTCCCCTGCTTTTGCAACAGCTGTGAGGTTACTTTTGGCCTCTTTTGGTCCTTTGCACTGCACCTCAGTTCCGCCCAGACCACTTTCTTGTAGTCACTATATCTCCTGATTTTCCATTTTTTGGCCTTTTTTTCAACTGCATTTCTTTTGATGATATCTCCTTTCTCAAGTGTTTGAAAGCCTTCCTTTGAAGGGCTCGCAAGATTCCGTTTGCCTTCCCGAAAGGAAATTTCATTTCCTTTCGGGAAGGCAAACGGAATCTTGCGATTTCAATGCGGACCAATTGGGCAAGCTTTGGTGCAAGTCCCTGCACTGGATGGCATGCCATGCCTTTTGATGGCTTTTGCTCTGGCAAAGATTTTTTAATTTTTTTCTTTTTTTTTTTTAAGTGTCCATGCCATGTCCCTTATTTCTTCCCATTCAAGTAGTGCCTACTTCTTTGATTTTTTCCCCTGCTTTTGCAACAGCTGTGAGGTTACTTTTGGCCTCTTTTGGTCCTTTGCACTGCACCTCAGTTCTGCCCAGACCACTTTCTTGAAGTCACAAAATTTCCCAATTTCTTTTTTTTTTTCTTCAATTTCATTTCCTGTGCTGGTATCTCTATTCCAGAGTGGTTCTAAGTCCTTCTTTTGTATTTCTGGCTTCAAAGAAGATCAATTTAAGCAAGCCTTGGTGTATGTGCTGCATGTCCCTGCACTGGATGACATGCCATGCCTTTTGATCTCTTTTGCTTTGGCCATGAATTTTGCTTTTTAATTTTTTTAATTCAAGTATCAATGCCATGTCCCTCATTTCTTCCCCTCCAAGTTGTGCCTACTTCTTTGATTTTTCCCCTGCTTTTGCAACAGCTGTGAGGTTACTTTTGGCCTCTTTTGGTCCTTTGCACTGCACCTCAGTTCTGCCCAGACCACTTTCTTGAAGTCACAAAATTTCCCAATTTCTTTTTTTTTTTTTTCCAATTTCATTTCCTTTGCTGGTATCTCTATTCCAGAGTGGTTCTAAGTCCTTCTTTTGTATTTCTGGCTTCAAGGAGGATCAGTGTGGGCAAGCCTTGGTGTATGTGCTGCATGTCCCTGCACTGGATGACATGCCATGCCATTTCATCTCTTTTGCTTTGGCCATGAATTTTGCTTTTTAATTTTTTTAATTCAAGTATCAATGCCATGTCCCTTATTTCTTCCCATTCAAGTAGTGCCTACTTCATGGATTTTTCCCCTGCTTTTGCAACAGCTGTGAGGTTACTTTTGGCCTCTTTTGGTCCTTTGCACTGCACCTCAGTTCCGCCCAGACCACTTTCTTGTAGTCACTATATCTCCTGATTTTCCATTTTTTGGCCTTTTTTTCAACTGCATTTCTTTTGATGATATCTCCTTTCTCAAGTGTTTGAAAGCCTTCCTTTGAAGGGCTCGCAAGATTCCGTTTGCCTTCCCGAAAGGAAATTTCATTTCCTTTCGGGAAGGCAAACGGAATCTTGCGATTTCAATGGGGACCAATTGGGCAAGCTTTGGTGCAAGTCCCTGCACTGGATGGCATGCCATGCCTTTTGATGGCTTTTGCTCTGGCAAAGATTTTTTAATTTTTTTCTTTTTTTTTTTTAAGTGTCCATGCCATGTCCCTTATTTCTTCCCATTCAAGTAGTGCCTACTTCTTTGATTTTTTCCCCTGCTTTTGCAACAGCTGTGAGGTTACTTTTGGCCTCTTTTGGTCCTTTGCACTGCACCTCAGTTCTGCCCAGACCACTTTCTTGAAGTCACAAAATTTCCCAATTTCTTTTTTTTTTTCTTCAATTTCATTTCCTGTGCTGGTATCTCTATTCCAGAGTGTTTGTAGGTCCTTCTTTTGTATTTCTGGCTTCAAGGAAGATCAATTTAAGCAAGCCTTGGTGTATGTGCTGCATGTCCCTGCACTGGATGACATGCCATGCCTTTTGATCTCTTTTGCTTTGGCCATGAATTTTGCTTTTTAATTTTTTTAATTCAAGTATCAATGCCATGTCCCTTATTTCTTCCCATTCAAGTAGTGCCTACTTCATGGATTTTTCCCCTGCTTTTGCAACAGCTGTGAGGTTACTTTTGGCCTCTTTTGGTCCTTTGCACTGCACCTCAGTTCTGCCCAGACCACTTTCTTGAAGTCACAAAATTTCCCAATTTCTTTTTTTTTTTTTTCCAATTTCATTACCTTTGCTGGTATCTCTATTCCAGAGTGGTTCTAAGTCCTTCTTTTGTATTTCTGGCTTCAAGGAAGATCAATTTAAGCAAGCCTTGGTGTATGTGCTGCATGTCTTTGCACTGGATGACATGCCATGCCATTTCATCTCTTTTGCTTTGGCCATGAATTTTGCTTTTTAATTTTTTTAATTCAAGTATCAATGCCATGTCCCTTATTTCTTCCCATTCAAGTAGTGCCTACTTCATGGATTTTTCCCCTGCTTTTGCAACAGCTGTGAGGTTACTTTTGGCCTCTTTTGGTCCTTTGCACTGCACCTCATTTCCGCCCAGACCACTTTCTTGTAGTCACTATATCTCCTGATTTTCCATTTTTTGGCCTTTTTTTCAACTGCATTTCTTTTGATGATATCTCCTTTCTCAAGTGTTTGAAAGCCGTCCTTTGAAGGGCTCGCAAGATTCCGTTTGCCTTCCCGAAAGGAAATTTCATTTCCTTTCGGGAAGGCAAACGGAATCTTGCGATTTCAATGGGGACCAATTGGGCAAGCTTTGGTGCAAGTCCCTGCACTGGATGGCATGCCATGCCTTTTGATGGCTTTTGCTCTGGCAAAGATTTTTTAATTTTTTTCTTTTTTTTTTTTAAGTGTCCATGCCATGTCCCTTATTTCTTCCCATTCAAGTAGTGCCTACTTCTTTGATTTTTCCCCTGCTTTTGCAACGGCTGTGAGGTTACTTTTGGCCTCTTTTGGTCCTTTGCACTGCACCTCAGTTCTGCCCAGACCACTTTCTTGAAGTCACAAAATTTCCCAATTTCTTTTTTTTTTTCTTCAATTTCATTTCCTGTGCTGGTATCTCTATTCCAGAGTGTTTGTAGGTCCTTCTTTTGTATTTCTGGCTTCAAGGAGGATCAATTTGGGCAAGCCTTGGTGTATGTCCTGCATGTCCCTGCACTGGATGACATGCCATGCCTTTTGATCTCTTTTGCTTTGGCCATGAATTTTGCTTTTTAATTTTTTTAAGTCAAGTATCAATGCCATGTCCCTCATTTCTTCCCCTCCAAGTTGTGCCTACTTCTTTGATTTTTCCCCTGCTTTTGCAACAGCTGTGAGGTTACTTTTGGCCTCTTTTGGTCCTTTGCACTGCACCTCAGTTCTGCCCAGACCACTTTCTTGAAGTCACAAAATTTCCCAATTTCTTTTTTTTTTTTTTCTTCAATTTCGTTTCCTGTGCTTGTATCTCTATTCCAGAGTGTTTCTAGGTCCTTCTTTTGTATTTCTGGCTTCAAGGAGGATCAATGTGGGCAAGCCTTGGTGTATGTGCTGCATGTCCCTGCACTGGATGACATGCCATGCCTTTTGATCTCTTTTGCTTTGGCCATGAATTTTGCTTTTTAAATTTTTAATTCAAGCATCAATGCCATGTCCCTCATTTCTTCCCATTCAAGTAGTGCCTACTTCATGGATTTTTCCTCTGCTTTTGCAACAGCTGTGAGGTTACTTTTGGCCTCTTTTGGTCCTTTGCACTGCACCTCATTTCCGCCCAGACCACTTTCTTGTAGTCACTATATCTCCTGATTTTCCATTTTTTGGCCTTTTTTTCAACTGCATTTATTTGATGATGATATCTCCTTTCTCAAGTGTTTGAAAGCCGTCCTTTGAAGGGCTCGCAAGATTCCGTTTGCCTTCCCGAAAGGAAATTTCATTTCCTTTCGGGAAGGCAAACGGAATCTTGCGATTTCAATGGGGACCAATTGGGCAAGCCTTGGTGCAAGTCCCTGCACTGGATGGCATGCCATGCCTTTTGATGGCTTTTGCTCTGGCAAAGATTTTTTAATTTTTTTCTTTTTTTTTTTTAAGTGTCCATGCCATGTCCCTTATTTCTTCCCATTCAAGTAGTGCCTACTTCTTTGATTTTTTCCCCTGCTTTTGCAACAGCTGTGAGGTTACTTTTGGCCTCTTTTGGTCCTTTGCACTGCACCTCAGTTCTGCCCAGACCACTTTCTTGAAGTCACAAAATTTCCCAATTTCTTTTTTTTTTTCTTCAATTTCATTTCCTGTGCTGGTATCTCTATTCCAGAGTGTTTGTAGGTCCTTCTTTTGTATTTCTGGCTTCAAGGAAGATCAATTTAAGCAAGCCTTGGTGTATGTGCTGCATGTCCCTGCACTGGATGACATGCCATGCCTTTTGATCTCTTTTGCTTTGGCCATGAATTTTGCTTTTTAATTTTTTTAATTCAAGTATCAATGCCATGTCCCTCATTTCTTCCCCTCCAAGTTGTGCCTACTTCTTTGATTTTTCCCCTGCTTTTGCAACAGCTGTGAGGTTACTTTTGGCCTCTTTTGGTCCTTTGCACTGCACCTCAGTTCTGCCCAGACCACTTTCTTGAAGTCACAAAATTTCCCAATTTCTTTTTTTTTTTATTTCCAATTTCATTTCCTTTGCTGGTATCTCTATTCCAGAGTGGTTCTAAGTCCTTCTTTTGTATTTCTGGCTTCAAGGAGGATCAGTGTGGGCAAGCCTTGGTGTATGTGCTGCATGTCCCTGCACTGGATGACATGCCATGCCTTTTGATCTCTTTTGCTTTGGCCATGAATTTTGCTTTTTAATTTTTTTAATTCAAGTATCAATGCCATGTCCCTCATTTCTTCCCATTCAAGTAGTGCCTACTTCTTTGATTTTTCCCCTGCTTTTGCAACAGCTGTGAGGTTACTTTTGGCCTCTTTTGGTCCTTTGCACTGCACCTCAGTTCTGCCCAGACCACTTTCTTGAAGTCACAAAATTTCCCAATTTCTTTTTTTTTTTTTTTCTTCAATTTCATTTCCTGTGCTTGTATCTCCATTCCAGAGTGTTTGTAGGTCCTTCTTTTGTATTTCTGGCTTCAAGGAGGATCAATGTGGGCAAGCCTTGGTGTATGTGCTGCATGTCCCTGCACTGGATGACATGCCATGCCTTTTGATCTCTTTTGCTTTGGCCATGAATTTTGCTTTTTAAATTTTTAATTCAAGTATCAATGCCATGTCCCTCATTTCTTCCCATTCAAGTAGTGCCTACTTCATGGATTTTTCCCCTGCTTTTGCAAGAGCTGTGAGGTTACTTTTGGCCTCTTTTGGTCCTTTGCACTGCACCTCAGTTCCGCCCAGACCACTTTCTTGTAGTCACTATATCTCCTGATTTTCCATTTTTTGGCCTTTTTTTCAACTGCATTTCTTTTGATGATATCTCCTTTCTCAAGTGTTTGAAAGCCTTCCTTTGAAGGGCTCGCAAGATTCCGTTTGCCTTCCCGAAAGGAAATTTCATTTCCTTTCGGGAAGGCAAACGGAATCTTGCGATTTCAATGGGGACCAATTGGGCAAGCTTTGGTGCAAGTCCCTGCACTGGATGGCATGCCATGCCTTTTGATGGCTTTTGCTCTGGCAAAGATTTTTTAATTTTTTTCTTTTTTTTTTTTAAGTGTCCATGCCATGTCCCTTATTTCTTCCCATTCAAGTAGTGCCTACTTCTTTGATTTTTTCCCCTGCTTTTGCAACAGCTGTGAGGTTACTTTTGGCCTCTTTTGGTCCTTTGCACTGCACCTCAGTTCTGCCCAGACCACTTTCTTGAAGTCACAAAATTTCCCAATTTCTTTTTTTTTTTCTTCAATTTCATTTCCTGTGCTGGTATCTCTATTCCAGAGTGTTTGTAGGTCCTTCTTTTGTATTTCTGGCTTCAAGGAAGATCAATTTAAGCAAGCCTTGGTGTATGTGCTGCATGTCCCTGCACTGGATGACATGCCATGCCTTTTGATCTCTTTTGCTTTGGCCATGAATTTTGCTTTTTAATTTTTTTAATTCAAGTATCAATGCCATGTCCCTCATTTCTTCCCCTCCAAGTTGTGCCTACTTCTTTGATTTTTCCCCTGCTTTTGCAACAGCTGTGAGGTTACTTTTGGCCTCTTTTGGTCCTTTGCACTGCACCTCAGTTCTGCCCAGACCACTTTCTTGAAGTCACAAAATTTCCCAATTTCTTTTTTTTTTTTTTCCAATTTCATTACCTTTGCTGGTATCTCTATTCCAGAGTGGTTCTAAGTCCTTCTTTTGTATTTCTGGCTTCAAGGAAGATCAATTTAAGCAAGCCTTGGTGTATGTGCTGCATGTCCCTGCACTGGATGACATGCCATGCCATTTCATCTCTTTTGCTTTGGCCATGAATTTTGCTTTTTAATTTTTTTAATTCAAGTATCAATGCCATGTCCCTTATTTCTTCCCATTCAAGTAGTGCCTACTTCATGGATTTTTCCCCTGCTTTTGCAACAGCTGTGAGGTTACTTTTGGCCTCTTTTGGTCCTTTGCACTGCACCTCATTTCCGCCCAGACCACTTTCTTGTAGTCACTATATCTCCTGATTTTCCATTTTTTGGCCTTTTTTTCAACTGCATTTCTTTTGATGATATCTCCTTTCTCAAGTGTTTGAAAGCCGTCCTTTGAAGGGCTCGCAAGATTCCGTTTGCCTTCCCGAAAGGAAATTTCATTTCCTTTCGGGAAGGCAAACGGAATCTTGCGATTTCAATGGGGACCAATTGGGCAAGCTTTGGTGCAAGTCCCTGCACTGGATGGCATGCCATGCCTTTTGATGGCTTTTGCTCTGGCAAAGATTTTTTAATTTTTTTCTTTTTTTTTTTTAAGTGTCCATGCCATGTCCCTTATTTCTTCCCATTCAAGTAGTGCCTACTTCTTTGATTTTTCCCCTGTTTTGCAACGGCTGTGAGGTTACTTTTGGCCTCTTTTGGTCCTTTGCACTGCACCTCAGTTCTGCCCAGACCACTTTCTTGAAGTCACAAAATTTCCCAATTTCTTTTTTTTTTTCTTCAATTTCATTTCCTGTGCTGGTATCTCTATTCCAGAGTGTTTGTAGGTCCTTCTTTTGTATTTCTGGCTTCAAGGAGGATCAATTTGGGCAAGCCTTGGTGTATGTGCTGCATGTCCCTGCACTGGATGACATGCCATGCCTTTTGATCTCTTTTGCTTTGGCCATGAATTTTGCTTTTTAATTTTTTTAATTCAAGTATCAATGCCATGTCCCTCATTTCTTCCCCTCCAAGTAGTGCCTACTTCTTTGATTTTTCCCCTGCTTTTGCAACAGCTGTGAGGTTACTTTTGGCCTCTTTTGGTCCTTTGCACTGCACCTCAGTTCTACCCAGACCACTTTCTTGAAGTCAAAAAATTTCCCAATTTCTTTTTTTTTTTTTTCCAATTTCATTTCCTTTGCTGGTATCTCTATTCCAGAGTGGTTCTAAGTCCTTCTTTTGTATTTCTGGCTTCAAGGAGGATCAGTGTGGGCAAGCCTTGGTGTATGTGCTGCATGTCCCTGCACTGGATGACATGCCATGCCATTTCATCTCTTTTGCTTTGGCCATGAATTTTGCTTTTTAATTTTTTTAATTCAAGTATCAATGCCATGTCCCTTATTTCTTCCCATTCAAGTAGTGCCTACTTCATGGATTTTTCCCCTGCTTTTGCAACAGCTGTGAGGTTACTTTTGGCCTCTTTTGGTCCTTTGCACTGCACCTCATTTCCACCCAGACCACTTTCTTGTAGTCACTATATCTCCTGATTTTCCATTTTTTGGCCTTTTTTTCAACTGCATTTCTTTTGATGATATCTCCTTTCTCAAGTGTTTGAAAGCCGTCCTTTGAAGGGCTCGCAAGATTCCGTTTGCCTTCCCGAAAGGAAATTTCATTTCCTTTCGGGAAGGCAAACGGAATCTTGCGATTTCAATGGGGACCAATTGGGCAAGCTTTGGTGCAAGTCCCTGCACTGGATGGCATGCCATGCCTTTTGATGGCTTTTGCTCTGGCAAAGATTTTTTAATTTTTTTCTTTTTTTTTTTTAAGTGTCCATGCCATGTCCCTTATTTCTTCCCATTCAAGTAGTGCCTACTTCTTTGATTTTTCCCCTGCTTTTGCAACGGCTGTGAGGTTACTTTTGGCCTCTTTTGGTCCTTTGCACTGCACCTCAGTTCTGCCCAGACCACTTTCTTGAAGTCACAAAATTTCCCAATTTCTTTTTTTTTTTCTTCAATTTCATTTCCTGTGCTGGTATCTCTATTCCAGAGTGTTTGTAGGTCCTTCTTTTGTATTTCTGGCTTCAAGGAGGATCAATTTGGGCAAGCCTTGGTGTATGTGCTGCATGTCCCTGCACTGGATGACATGCCATGCCTTTTGATCTCTTTTGCTTTGGCCATGAATTTTGCTTTTTAATTTTTTTAAGTCAAGTATCAATGCCATGTCCCTCATTTCTTCCCCTCCAAGTTGTGCCTACTTCTTTGATTTTTCCCCTGCTTTTGCAACAGCTGTGAGGTTACTTTTGGCCTCTTTTGGTCCTTTGCACTGCACCTCAGTTCTGCCCAGTCCACTTTCTTGAAGTCACAAAATTTCCCAATTTCTTTTTTTTTTTTTTCTTCAATTTCGTTTCCTGTGCTGGTATCTCTATTCCAGAGTGTTTCTAGGTCCTTCTTTTGTATTTCTGGCTTCAAGGAGGATCAATGTGGGCAAGCCTTGGTGTATGTGCTGCATGTCCCTGCACTGGATGACATGCCATGCCTTTTGATCTCTTTTGCTTTGGCCATGAATTTTGCTTTTTAAATTTTTAATTCAAGCATCAATGCCATGTCCCTCATTTCTTCCCCTCCAAGTAGTGCCTACTTCTTTGATTTTTCCGCTGCTTTTGCAACAGCTGTGAGGTTACTTTTGGCCTCTTTTGGTCCTTTGCACTGCACCTCAGTTCTGCCCAGACCACTTTCTTGTAGTCACTATATCTCCTGATTTTCCATTTTTTGGCCTTTTTTTCAACTGCATTTCTTTTGATGATATCTCCTTTCTCAAGTGTTTGAAAGCCGTCCTTTGAAGGGCTCGCAAGATTCCGTTTGCCTTCCCGAAAGGAAATTTCATTTCCTTTCGGGAAGGCAAACGGAATCTTGCGATTTCAATGGGGACCAATTGGGCAAGCTTTGGTGCAAGTCCCTGCACTGGATGGCATGCCATGCCTTTTGATGGCTTTTGCTCTGGCCAAGATTTTTTAATTTTTTTCTTTTTTTTTTTTAAGTGTCCATGCCATGTCCCTTATTTCTTCCCATTCAAGTAGTGCCTACTTCTTTGATTTTTCCCCTGCTTTTGCAACAGCTGTGAGGTTACTTTTGGCCTCTTTTGGTCCTTTGCACTGCACCTCAGTTCTGCCCAGACCACTTTCTTGAAGTCACAAAATTTCCCAATTTCTTTTTTTTTTTCTTCAATTTCATTTCCTGTGCTGGTATCTCTATTCCAGAGTGTTTGTAGGTCCTTCTTTTGTATTTCTGGCTTCAAGGAGGATCAATGTGGGCAAGCCTTGGTGTATGTGCTGCATGTCCCTGCACTGGATGACATGCCATGCCTTTTGATCTCTTTTGCTCTGGCCATGAATTTTGCTTTTTAATTTTTTTAATTCAAGTATCAATGCCATTTCCCTCATTTCTTCCCCTCCAAGTTGTGCCTACTTCTTTGATTTTTCCCCTGCTTTTGCAACAGCTGTGAGGTTACTTTTGGCCTCTTTTGGTCCTTTGCACTGCACCTCAGTTCTGCCCAGACCACTTTCTTGAAGTCACAAAATTTCCCAATTTCTATTTTTTTTTTCTTCTTCAATTTCATTTCCTTTGCTGGTATCTCTGTTCCAGAGTGTTTCTAAGTCCTTGTTTTGTATTTCTGGCTTCAAGGAAGATCAATTTAAGCAAGCCTTGGTGTATGTGCTGCATGTCCCTGCACTGGATGACATGCCATGCCTTTTGATCTCTTTTGCTTTGGCCATGAATTTTGCTTTTTAATTTCTTTAATTCAAGTATCAATGCCATGTCCCTCATTTCTTCCCATTCAAGTAGTGCCTACTTCATGGATTTTTCCCCTGCTTTTGCAACAGCTGTGAGGTTACTTTTGGCCTCTTTTGGTCCTTTGCACTGCACCTCATTTCCGCCCAGACCACTTTCTTGTAGTCACTATATCTCCTGATTTTCCATTTTTTGGCCTTTTTTTCAACTGCATTTCTTTTGATGATATCTCCTTTCTCAAGTGTTTGAAAGCCTTCCTTTGAAGGGCTCGCAAGATTCCGTTTGCCTTCCCGAAAGGAAATTTCATTTCCTTTCGGGAAGGCAAACGGAATCTTGCGATTTCAATGGGGACCAATTGGGCGAGATATGAGAGACATGCATGGATACGCAAAAAAAAAAAAAAAAAATTTAAAAATCTTCTCCTTGGGGAATGCCCTGAAAAGCATGTCATGCCATCAACTGCAGGGACATGCACTAAAACATGTTAAAATTGATTTTCCTTTGAGGGCCAAAACAGAAAAAAATTACTTACATACATTCTGGAATGGAGATACCAGCAATGGAAATGAAATTGGAGGGAGAAAAAAAATGGGAAATTTAGTGGGCACAAGAAAATGGACCAGGATGACATCAAGTTCTGTGCAAAGGACCAAAAGAGGCCAAAACTAACCTCACAGATGTTTCTGAAGCAGGGAAAAAAATCACTTAGTATGACACTACGATGAGGGGAAGAAATGAGGGGCATGGCATGGATACTTAAAGAAAAAAAGAAAAAAACCTTCTTGTCACAATAGCCATCAAAAGGCATGGCATGCCACCCAGTGCAGCTACTCGCACCAAAGCTTTCCCAATTCGTCCCCATTGAAATTGGAAGATTCCGTTTCCCTTCCGGAAAGGAAATGAAATTTCCTTTCCGGAAGGGAAACGGAATCTTGTGGAAAAGCAAAGAAAGCGTTACATAGATTTTGGAAAGGAGATATCATCAAAGAAATGCAGTTGAAGAAAACCCCTACATCTGGAGATTTAGTGACTACAAGAAAGTGGTCTTAGAGGAAATCATGTGCAGTACAACGTAACTAATCAGGCCAAAAATAACCTCACAAATGTTGCAAAAGTAGGGGAAAAATCAAGGAGGAATTTTTATTTGCTTTGGAGAAGGGAAATGAAATCTTGCGATGAAATGAATCCTGTGATGATATTTAATTTCCTTTCGGGAACAGAAATGAAATGTTGCGATTTCAATGGTGATCAATTGGGCATGTGTTGCTTATAGTCCATGTACTGGATGGCTTGTCATGCCTTTTGCTGGCTTTTACTGTGGTGAAGATTTTTTTTTTTTCCAAGTATCTACGTCATGTCCCTTATAACTTCTCCCCCAAATTTTGTCTGCTTCCTTGGTTTTTTCTTCTGCTGTTGTAACATCTGTAAGGTTTTTTTTGGTGTCTTTTGCCTCTTTTTCAGTGCACCAGATTTCCTCCCCAAGCATTTTCTTGTGGTCACTAAATCTCCCGGTTTTCCTTTTTTTTTTCTTTTGTTTATTAAATTGCATTTCTTTTGATGCTATCTCTCTTCTACAGTGTTTGTAAGTGTTTCTTTTCTGTACCCTAAGATATCACTTTCCTTCCCGAAACAATGGCTTAGCGTGTAAATAGAGTTTTAAGTGTTTATCTTGCTATTATACATGCAACTGTATTTACACTCTTGGCCATTAAAAGGCCAAGAGTGTAAATATATTTTTTGGTGTATTACTTACAGTTATACATGGTTTGAATTTTACTATTTCTTTTGAGATTGTATTAAAATTTTCATGATGGGTCAAAACCAATTAATCTACTTTTCAAAATAAAGGTGTTTTAGTTATACATATTTTTAATTTTACTATTACAGGGTTTTTTGATAACTTTCTTCCAGAATTGTGAAAGTCCTTTTAAAATTTCTCTTTATAACCTGGAGGGCCACAAGGTTATTTTAAGTGGAAAGAAAATTTCATTTGTTTTATCAGGTGCCCAGAAATGAAGTATTAAGTAGATATAAAGAAGAGAATAATGGGCAAATAAATATTAATGATAAAAATTTATATATCTTATCATTTTAAGTGGAGATGTACAGAAGGTCTTGATTGTAAGCCTATTTTTTAAATGAAATATTGATATTTGTATTTATTTTCTTTTAACCCTCAAGAATCTGTGCTAATGCATTTTGCAAATATTTGTCTATGGAACATACTATAATAATGTACTATATATTAAATCTTCTGATAAAATGATATGTAATATTTAAAATATTCCTCATCCACCCCAAAAATTATGACCAATTATTTATTGTTTGTTCTATTCTCTCAAAAGTAATCTTGGGTAAATAATTAAAGTACTACTTCTAATTTTGTACTTTTGCTATATTTCAGGGGGTTTTTTGGTGTTTTTCTTTCTGCACCTTTTTTTACTTTTGCTGTTTTCCATCAGTCTTCTTCGCACCCCTTTATTCTGCCTCTATGTTTCATTATTTTTCCTTGGTTTGTCTGTTTTGCCTTCATTTCCCTTCATACCTTCAGCCCGAATTACTTCCTTCTCAATGGAGTACTATTTGGTAGTTTCTGCTCCAAGTTTTTTCCCCCCACCCTGCCCATCAGAGGATGATTTACTGAGGATCACCTTTGTTGCAGTTCCTGTTCTTATTTTGTTCCCACACTCAAGCACACATTCTGCCTGCAGTCACTGTATTTTCTGGCCAAACTACTTTACCACAGTTAGCAAACCCCTTATTCTCCTCCCAATATGAAGAAAAAAAGACCACCCAACAAGTTTATGGTCTGTGTTTTTTTGTTTCTTGGTGTGAGGTTTTTTTTTTGTTTTTGTTGTTGTTGTTGTTGCTTACTTTGTTTCCAAAGAAAATAAATTGGTTCCCAATACAATAGCTGTTCTAAGGACTTAAGAATTGCTGTCTGAAGGTTTGCATCCCTGTTCTGCTGAGTCCTGAACATTCTGGCATCAACCAAATCTGAGAAACACAACTTCTGTTCATCTGTTTTGAACTACTTAAATCCAAACTCTCTATCTCCCCTCCAAACTGTAGAAGGTGGCATTTCTCAGTACCAATTATCATTGGTTCTTTGAAGAAAATTGACAAGAAGTTTTCATTTGTGTTCATTATTTTGTTTCATGTTTTGTGATTTTAGGAACCTCACTATTTTACTTTATTGATAAGGTAATGAAAGTTGAAATACAAAGAGAGACATATGTCTGGTCACTCTTTCACTCTACCTTGTCATATTGAAGTTACATATTAGATGTTAGAGCCTAATGTGATTGCAGTAGTTACATTAGGAGGACAGGAATGAAAAAAGGTTGAAAGCTTATCATAAGAAATATTAATTGATGTTGTCATCATATTTCAAAGGTCTCATACCTTCTCGGTGATTTCTCCTGGGCAGCTCCTCACAGCACTGATTCTTTCTTCTTCACAGCCAACAACTCCAACTCTCTCCACAGCACAGCCAACAAAACCCATCTCCCTCCTCAACCAGCTAACCCATTCTTTTGTAGCACTCTTCTTATTGGACACAGCTGTGGCCTGTTAAGGGCAGGCCTGTTCCTAATCTTTAGTGATTAGTACAGCTGCAACTCCTCAGGTGTGAGACTACCCTCTGCACTATCTTTATTTTCTTACATTCTATCCTTCCACAATTCCCCCTTGTCTTTTAATTACAAAGTTGTAGCATCTCTGGAAAGATATGTTTGAATAAACTGATATTATAACATATTCACATATTCAGTTATACAAATGTTTAGGCAACACATCACAGCAATAACATACATTTCTAAGTTCTGATTTAGTTTTGCTTTTCACAATCTAGAACATCAACCTAAGGCTTTTCTTAAACTAATGTTGCGTTTACTATGTTTTGCAGGGCCCTTTGCAAAAGATAGTAAACCCAGTGCAAACATCTTTTGTGTAATTTCTTTTTAACTTTGGAATGTGTCTGTGAGCTGACTTTGATTCATTACTCAAACTTACATTACATATTATCAGAAACTCTTATACTTACACTTCTAATATTGACAATATCAATAGCTGTGCAACTTTATAAGACAACTCACAAGAATAAGTTAAAGGCCATTTATTAGGGTAGTAACAAATCAACAGTTACATAATTTTATCAATAGCTCTATGACTTGAACAATATTGATCCAGTATCTGTAGAGTATACTTATGCTTATGGAATATAAACATCCTACTTATGTTTAATCAAAGATTAATAGTTGCAATTCACAAACAGAATGCATGTTTCATCAGCAAATGAATACACTATACTGAATGATAGAGCTACTCTGTCTCTAGCTCTAACTGCTGTTTTGATAATTCCCTACTTCTTTTTACAGTCTGCAACTCCCCAGGTGTGAGACTACCTTCTGCACCATCTTTATTTTCTTACATTCTTTCCTTCCACAAATTGATACTAGTTTGGCCATGGATTTTTCATCCTGTACATGCAAAAAGGAAAAAAAAATCTCCAAAATAGTTTAATCACTGAGAAAAAATACTTGTGAAGTCAAGAGAAATTGCATGCTCTTTTACTTGACCTTGAATTGCTTTATAAGCATGAAAAATTATTTCTACAGAAAAATAAAGGTAATTACTTTTTTCAATACCCAAGATCCATGCACTAGCTACTCTATAGCATAATTCTCATTGATTAGACTAGAAACTGAAGAACAGGGATCGTAAGTTGAAGAATAGCAATAACGATTTTAAGATTCCTGTTCTTTCCTTACTAGCAAAGTTTGAAAACTATAAGTGCACTTGTATTACTCCATTCTCAATATGAAACATGTCTATCACAGAGAAAAAAAATGCATTCAGATTTTTTGAAATAAATGCTCCATTTCATTATCAGCACATTTTTATCACTGTCATTTTATTGATTATTTTGCCAAGTCCTGTTTTCTCATTTCTGGAATTTCATTTATTTGTTTTAAGACATACATGAAATAACTGTTACCTCCTACACTTCCCTCCTATTGGGCATGGAGCTCATTATTTGAGTAATAAAATATCTTCTTTGAGAAGGCAGTTTGCTTTGGCTTTGTAAAATCTGAGTTCAAATTGCTTCCAATCTGCAATGAAGGTAAATAGGATAGAAAAGAGAAGAAAGGCTGAATCCTGGCTTTAGACAGTGGATGCTAGTAGTTACGATTCTCACCTTTTAAATTTTTTTTTAAATTCCATTTTTATTCATCATGTGATCTCAATAATGATAATAATTACAAAACCTGTAACTGATTGCTTGTCATACCTACTGATTGATCTTGCTGTGACTATGTGCATATAATTCTTTTACCAATAACTTTTACTTTGGTTATATTGTGGGCATGTCTAAACAAACTTCTTTACTTTAAATGGATTGAACTGCAAATGAGCCAATTAATTTCTGAGAAATTAGCTAGCAAAGGTCATTTAAAAGAAAATGACAATCAAACTCAAGCCTTGGAATGCAGAGCCCTGAATTTTGTTGATTTATGTTCTGCTTATAAATCAGACCCTTAATTTTTTATAGTGTAAAAAAGACAACCCCCAAAAACTGTCGCTTAAAATTCTGGACAGTTATATCTGTGAGTAAACCTCCGCACCAAGACAAAACAGGAATGAATAAATAAAACATAACTGAAAATGCCTTCATGATGACATCATCCAGGAATCGAAATATGTGCTTGTTAAAACCCAGACTCTGAAAAGATCACTTTTTATATGCAACTTTCAGTCTGTAATAATTAAAAATCTTGTTATTTCACTGAAAAGATAGTGTGATCCATGCTTCTGTGTATAGCTCTGCACATACTATAATGTTCTGACATTTCTCACAGTACTTTTTCTGTCTAAGAAAAATAATGTACCTTAGCTGATACTAATTTCATGAGACAATGCAAATCAGTGAGGAGCATAGGTGTCTGAAGTACAGCAGAGAATGAAAATGCTGCATGTTAAGGATTCCAATAAAGCTGCTTTCATTCAGTTCTATTCCTAGTTCCTTTCAGAATCATGATATCTTCAAATCTTTGTACTACCAGATGTACGACTTCAACAATAGCCTTTTGTGGCTCTACTTATGGTGAAGCATTTTCATGTATTGAATGATATCTTTAAAATATAGAATGGAATAATAAACCTTTCTTTGCTTTGTTTTCCACCCTAACTTCTTAAAGTGATCCCAGCATAGTAGGGCTTTTCCTAGCCCTAAATGGAAGTTGTCATATACACAGCCTAATACAGATAGCAGATGGCAAGTTTTAGCGAACATAGAATTTAACATTTAGAAAAACACAAATATTTTCTCAGCTGTTTAGCCCACAAATATTAGAAACAACAACAAACTTTTGGTGGTTTGTATTCATGGACCTATTGCTGGACATAGAAATCCAATTTTGAACTCAGTTATGTTCAAGTTGAAAAGGAACAAAACTCCATGCATTGCTGATATTTCTCCAGAGTTAAAGCACTGCCGTTGAAAAATTAGTTTAGCTTGCAGCTGCTTTCTACATTTGCTTTATATGTTTCTACCTTTGAAACTACTAATGATGTTTCTGTATGAATTATCTTTTTATTTACCCATGTAAGTTTAGTATATAGAATAATTATCAATGTGACACACAGTTTTCCCCAGTGAAGATGTATCTTTCCAGTCAGACTGTACCTGACTGTTTTTCATCACTTTCCAATCTCTGCATTACAGCTACTCTCTTGCATTTAACAGAAGAAAGAGTGAATTTGTTTCTGATCCTCAAACATTTATTTCTTCATGCTAGTGTCTTCTAAATGATACTCTTGAAAATAGGGACAGGAACAGAGCAACAATCAACCTGAAAAGCATGTACAATCACTTGAAGTGTCTGAACCCAGACCTACAATGAAGGACTCAGACCCATTTCTTCAGCAAATATGCTGGGTTTTTTGTTTTTCTTTTTTCTTTTTGGAGTTGAAGCAACATATATAAAACATATTTGTATGAACATTTATCAATGCAAACAGCATTGCATTGATAAATGCAATTTATCAATTGCCTACACGGAAAAGCATTGTTTTCCCCTTCACAAAGACAATGAAAATTTTTGGACGGGAAACTGAAAAGACTTGGCCAGAGCAGTAACAGCGCTGAAGCACACCTATGTTACCAAGGTGAGCACTCTTACAGACTCATGTCCAACCCAGCAGTAATCAGGAGTTTAACTAGAGAAGTCTCTAGAAACCACATCTGTTTCGGATAGAATAAAACTTTCATGAAGCTTCTCCTTCTTCACAGACTTTAGCCCAGAAAAGTCCAGAACTGTATAGTGTAGTATCCCATGAACTCTCTTGATCAATCCCCAAATCCCCAGGCCTGGAAACAGCAGTAACTACTTACCAGAGAGGCAGGCTTCCTGTGGGGAAAAACAGACTCCCAAACGGACCTTTTGTGTCACAACTTCCCCTGGCTTCTCCTTCCCCTGTCCCCTGACTGGCTGGGCATCCTTGGCGGCCACCCCCCTTCCCCTGGAGCCCAGTGCCCTCTGCCCAGCCCTTAGCTCCACCTGCTACCCCTTCCCCTTCTTTAGCTGCCTGCTGCCCCGGCTTTCTCCTCTTTCTAGCCGGGTTTCGCTTCAGGGGTTGCATTACTCCGCTGGAATAAAACCTTGCAAAAGAGCCTTTCTTGCCTCAATCACTGAGCCAGTAGTGGTGAGTGTTGAGTGGAGGTTTGAATGCATTGCTTGAGTGTTAACTCAACTTACTTTTTGACAGGAGAGGTTTGTTGTGGACAAGAATTAGGCGGCAGCACCTACCATTTTAACACCTACATTTTTAATATAGCTGAAGTATAAACATTCCTTCAACAAATTAGCTCAATATTACAAGAACATTTTAATGAAGCTAATTCATATACCTGCACTGTTATGTGATAATTTTCGCATCAGTGACACTGCTTATAATAACTTTCAGGAAGGTTTTAATACATGGATCCCTATGATGTATTGTTATAAAAACATAGGCAAAATATCAGAATGTTTGCCCAGACTTCTGTAAGGAGCATGAAGGTTATGTGTATTCCATCTCTCACATATTCCAGTTCCTATTCCTTACAGACACCTCTGCATATTTCTAGTGAAATGGGATTCTTCTGAATTGTGGTCAAACAAACAAGATATGAAGGTCTATAATTTTCTAGGTCTCCATTTTCTACCTTAAGTGGAATATTTACCTTAAATGATGAAGATCTGCAGGACAATACCCTGCACAGCTAGCTAATCCTTCTTTGCTGTGTGGATGACCAACAGGAGTTTAGACCTGCCAGTGCTGCCAGATTTGAAAAGCATCAAACCTTTTTTTTGTTCAAGTGCAATAATTCTAGAGGTCACACAGCTCACATCTTTAGTTGTTAAGGAACATGCTACTTTTGTCCCTCGAGAGGGGCTGTGGACAGCTGCTGACTCCCTTCCTCCTGACAGACTGCCCCGGCTGACACTGGCAGCAGCACAGGCTGTGCGCTTCCCCTGCTGTCCACACCAGGCATAATTCCCTCATATTGCTCCACTGTTGGTCGAGCCAAGGTAGAACACAGCTCTGATATTCTGTAGGCATTTGTGTGGTTGGCTGCTGCTGCCAGATGAGCCAGTGACCCTGTCACCCCACTGGAATCTTGGCATCACTTATAATTTGATGTTTGCTCTGGGTGGGCACGTTGTTACTCGTCTTTCTTGTTGTATTAATAAAGCTTTGTTTTATAATGTGCTGTCAAACTGCATTACACTTGAGACCACATTTGCTCAATCTGCCCAGTAAAAGCACACCAACACATACCATAAGGACCTCCAGTCTCTTTGCATTCTCCTGTACCACTGCTGCTGCAGTCACAAATGTATTTGACAAATGATGTTTAAAAAAACAAATGGAGAGGTTTTTGTCGGCTAAGCAAAAAATTCCTGCAAAAATTGCATTGAATTTGTCAGAGCTACTTCATGGAACTTCCTTTGTAGTGGATTTTGTTAGAAGCTAAGGCATTAGGAGCATAAGTGTCAAAGGTCAAAGGAAAATCATTCTTGTACAGTTAAATCTCACCACAAAAAAGCTAAGAAAAGTGAATGGATTCTTTAGGATATCACAGAATTTATTGGGTTTTTTTCAGATCAAATCTCTTGCTATCCAAATATCTGTTTCTCTATTTCCAGACATACACTGAGAAATCAGTGTTTATTTTCCTTTTGTTAAGTAGATTGCATGTATTAAAAAGAAATAGTGTTTGGAAATTGCTTAGTTAGCAAAAAGAAATTTGCCCGTGTGATATCATAGAACAAAAAACCAGCCACATTTTTGGTTTGTTTTTTGTTTAGCTTTCATTGTGGGATATTTCCCCCCCTTTTTTTTTTAAATTTTTGTTTTCATCTGCTGGTGTTCAGAAATATCTACAGTAGCTTGTCACACAAAAATTCAGCTTTGAGGGATTGAAGGTACTTCAGGGCATATTTTCAGACTGGATGTAATTACATTTTTATTAATTCATCTTTCCTTGACAGAGAGATTTAGATGTACTTGATTTTTGATTGTGCTGTAGACTGTGGTATAAATTCGTGGGATATTAAGAAACCAGCTGAGAGACAAACCTCATGTAAAAGATCAGTCAAAGTAAATTGAAATGAAAAAAGAGAAGGGTAAGAAAAAATCATGCAAGAAATCTGGTGATTGGGAGAGAGAACTCATTTGCTTGTTAACCCTGAATGATCCTATGCAACTGTATCCTATACAACTTCGGAAGATAAGGAATTAATTCCATCCGATATAGAATTTTCCCCTTTCTTTTCTCCAAAATATGGTGTATCTCAGAGATACACTATTCATTTGTGTACCTGAGTTTTTCAGCTTTGGGCTAGCTGAACAAACCACAAGAGACCGAAAAGAAATCAGTTTTACTTAATGATACAGAATGTCTGGCAATAACTGGAATATCAGATTCATGGAGCAAGTAGTGCAAAAAAATTGAAACAGAGTATTGGTTTTGGTTCACTGGTGAAGCTCCACATTAAAATTAGGTTGGTTGTAATTCTTTTGGGAAAAACAGAAATGACATTCCAGCTTTCCCATGGGAAGAAAAAAATTGAAAGAAATTTGCTCTTGACCATGTAAAAGCAAACTAAACTAAAAGATTTTAATTCATTTTTGAGGAATCTTTTATTTTCAGATAGAAAAAAAGTAAAATAAGCTATGTTTTCAATCTATATTTAGTCAACTAAATAAAACAACTAAATAAACATATTGCAAATAATAAGGCTAAATAATAGCAATCAAGTTTTTTTTTTTTGTTTTGCAAATATAATGTAACTTACTTCCATTTTTTCTCAGGATTATCTTAATTGAAATAGTCTTAATAATTAATTTAAAATTCATTACCAGTCTTTATTGCCTAAAAATGCATTTTATAGCCAAAAAATGTGTCACTTGGTAATTACTATTCATTTTCTTCAAAAAAGTGCCTTTAAAATGTACTTATCCATCAATGAATAAAATTAATTGCATGACCAAGCACATGGAAGCTTGTAATTGATACTCCTGATCTTCTAAATTTGATTCTGTCCAAGTCTCTTCATCAACTAATTGGTTCTTTGCAGCCTGTATTTGTCTCCTCTCTTTCTTTTGCCTTTGGATGATACACTCCCTGAGAATGCTTGTCCAGTGCCTAACACAACCCGGCCTTTCCTGGCAGAAGAATCTACCACAAATTCTGCTTATGACTGTTTAAAGGGTCAATAATGGAACAACAGCAGTGGCAATGTACTATGAAGTAAAGGATTCTTCGTGTTTTTAAATAATTTCTTTTAACTAACAGAAAAGAGGAACTTGCTACAGTCATGTAACTGCTTTATGTAAAAAGAGAGTTTGGAACTTTCCTTGCATTTGTGAATGTTGCTTTTTTTGGTGGATTGGAAAAAAGTGTCCTCTGCCTGTCTAAACATCTTCAATTGCTTTACTGTCAATTATAGTCATGGCAGAAGAAAACACCTTCAGCAATATGTTCCTGCAGACTGACAGCATCTTAAATGTCCTCTTTGAAGGACAGGAGCATAATGAAATTCTGAATGTTGATTGAAATCTTAACAATATAGATGAAAGCCTAGAAGATCCAAATAAGCAGTCTGGATTTATATGTTTTAGTGTTTAATAGGAGATGAATTCCTGCCCTTGCCAGAGAATGAATTTACAGAGAGAATTCTAGCAGTTAAAGTCATTCCAATAGAAAACAAACATTTAATTGGATCCTAAATGTTATTCAAAATGCTTGTTATTATTGCTAGAAGAATGTTGATCTGCGCATAGGGTTTAGAATCCCTAATGCTGGAGACCTTATACACTGGCCAAGGGTAAAAGAGAAGGAGAAAGGACCTTAATTTTACATAGTATAATTTTTGAATACTAATAGTTTTTGTGATGATTGCCTAGTTGGGATTCACTTGAAACTCATCAGCATTTTTCTAATGCCTTATTAACCCTGTTTGCTGAGGTTGTGTGGTTGGCCAAATTAGATATGATGGTAAACATTTCTTTGGGGACTGTAGATGTGCTAGTATATGTACATTTACTGCAGTTTAATAAAAATAATGAATATTCTCTTCTTATAAACAGCATCTTTAGATGAGAGCTCCTGGAGACTGTCAGGAAAATGAGCTCTTTCAAACGATTTCTGTATTTTATGCCTTCTGGTACAAATATAAATCTCCTTGAGAATGAAACATCTAACATTCCTGGTACTACCAAATTTCTGACTCTCAGAAACTGAGGATTTTTAGTTTTGTTGTTAATGATCAGTTCCATTTTGCCCCTCATTAAAGATACAATTCAAATTTTGATTTAGTCTGAGTGTCAATAGTTAGCATTAAAATTTTATCATATATAAATTTTAGAATTGTGTAAATTCTAAATTTTTAGAATTTAGATTGTGAGATCTTCGGATCTCACAGCTATTAAGTAACAAAAGATCAAACTATCACAGTTTGTAGCTCAAAAGTAGCATCTCATCCAGCAGGAGCTTCCACAGAAAAAAATGTTTTAGAATTAAAGTATAACCCTTATCTTTGATAGGTGTATCTTGTGACAACACTTAAAGGGCGTGATTTGCTGCAATATCATCTCAGTAACTGCTTTTTTTTTTTTTTATTAGAAATATCTGCCTTTTTCTTTCTTTTTTTTTTTCCTAGAAAGGGACTTAAATCCTCCTGCCATCTATTCATCATAATGTGTGTTTAAATGGGGAGAGGGAAAGTCGTCTTTGAAAAAAGATGATGTTACTGTAATGCATTTTTCAAAAAGGCTGCCTTGTAAAGCAGACACACATTTATTTTAGCCAAAATGCTATCTTTTTAATTTTTAACACATTGGATAGCTTATCATTGTCTGAGATTGGTGGTAAAAATTCAACAGTGACCAGTGGAATTCACAGAAAGTACCTGGAGACAATATCTATAAGGAAGATTATTGGTATAAGTGACTAATTGCAATTGCTAACAGAGATGGAATTCTGACACAGAATTCTGTAAGTATGCCTAGACAAGATTTTTCAGCAAGAACAACTTTGCAGTGCTTTCCATCTCTTCAAATTTTCCATGCAAAATTGAATTGGCACTAAGTCTCCAGCCACAGGCAGCAAGCATTCACTAGAGTTGATTTAAGAGGACTGTAAAGGTGACTTTTAGACCCTGCTGCATCTCTCCTGCAGGTCTGCCCTGTCTGGCAGCTTTTACCCATGCTTATTATTAGGAAACATAGTGGGGTACTTAAACTGACTTGCTTGTTTTCAGCCTACAGAAGAGTAGTAAATGATTTATCATGAAAACCTAAAAAAAATTCTATGAAACCAGGGTGTTTGAACTCTTTTCCCTAAAACAAAAGATAGGGTAGAAAAGACTGAAAATGCTCTCCTTGCTCAAGATCTTGACAGTATATTCAATTCATTAACAGCCACCTGGCCAAACAACATGAAGAATGTAAAAATTTTAAACAGGCATGAAGAATCTAAAAATTTTATATTACACAGTGGGAGTGTATAGACAATGTCTAGATCACATGTGGTACCTGCAGCTGGGCATACAGCCCTATTGCTGGACCTCAGTGTCTCTGGTGGCTTCATCTCTTTTTCTCTGGGTATGAATCCCCAGTATACACAAATATTTGTGCTAACCCAAAATAAAATATAAGTGAGGGAAGCGCAGGACCATTTCTACTTATCTATGTTTCCATAGTTCCTACAGTATCATATAGCTCTTGCTACTGAACAAACATACAGTAACAGAGACCTTGCCCCGAAGAGATGGCAAGTGGATGCATCATTGTCACACAATGCTAAAAAATTAACATTGTCACTCATGTTAAAGAATGAACATATGCTCTAAATGTGCAAAGCAAAACCAAAAAAGACAAAAAAAAAATACCAGCAAAGGATAAATGTTTTTCAGACTACTGTAGAGTACACTCATTCATTCATTGCATTATATGGTGCTAAAAAAAGCAGTTTTGCATTTGAAAAAATGGTTTAAGTGCCCTCTTCTGTGATGCCGGCTGTTAGTACCGAACTCTTTTATCTTAGAAATAAAGTATCAAATCACTTCAATTAACATTTAGCCTTAGAAAATGCAATGATCAGTTTGAGGTCCTTTGATATTTCTGAACTAGACACATAGACTTTATTTCTCATTAATAATCTCTTTTGTGTGTTCCCCTTTTATTTATTTAATCCCATTATTTTCTCTACCACTCTCAATAAAACTAGAGCCTCCCTAAATTTCTGTACTCACATGGATTTAAAAAGTAGTACTTCAGTCATAACACCAACACCTCTTAGGTTCAGTTCAACAAAATCACGTTTCACTTGAGAACTGTAAAGTAAGATATTATTTTGTACATGGAGATATCTCTGACATATTTGAAAAATAGGTTGGAATAAAATATACTCTGCTGTTGGTTTGTGTGTATATGTGGTGTAAATCTGGATATTCATTGCAATGTTTTACTGAGGAGAGGGTATTTTCTCCTTTATGACTGTTTTTTAAACTTATCACTTCTTTTTTGGTGAAATCTATCTGTGCTGACAATATATTTGTTATGGACTAGGTTTTTCTTGTCCTATCATTACATGACACCTAGGAATAACAAGTGGTCAATTATCTTTTACTGAGCACCATCAGAAAGGAAATTCAATTTGCCTGCATCTTCTCTCATCACAGTACAAAGAACATTTCCTAACCTCAATGACACTTTAATTAGCGTGATGGTGGTAAGAGGTATTTTCCATCATTATGTAGTTTGGAGGTTTTAGTGTGTAAATCATAGTTTTCCATTACAGTTTGAATGGGTTAGATAATATTCTTCCCATGATGCAATGAAGCAGACAATTTCAATCTCTCACAAGTTTGAATCCTATAGCTGAAATGTGCACTAGAAAAGACATATTTGCCCACATAATTTCAATTTAATTCTATTTAAAACTGTTTAATTTAGTGGTATTTAGAGTCTCAGAATGCAGATATTCAATAGAGACTGTCTCATGTTTCAAATGTGGAGAAAGCAGTGATGTGGAGTCTATTCAAAACGCTGGTTGTTACTGGCTTTACTTTGTGGCATCCTCTTAAACATCTTCCTTTTTAATTGTCAAAAGTGTTTACACCCTGTGGTCAGTCTTTTGTGATGTACATCTCATTCAAAATACATAGAAGAGGAAGATAAACTGTTTTGACTTGTTTGGCTTTACAGTGCAGGAAAAGCAGACTTCTTAGACCTACTTTGCAGACAAGACATGGAAGAAGAGAGTTCAAGACAGAAAATGAGCTGGGAAAACTGACTCAAAATGTGAATCAATGCACAAACAGTGCATTGGTGGAGCTGTTATTTCTTATGCAGCCTCATTACTTTCACTTACAGGAACATTTCAAGCCAGAAATTTTTAGGAAATTTTTGGCAAGTGTGCTTAAAATGTGATAGATGATGCCTGTTTCAAGCCTCATAACCACTTTACTGTACCAATATTCAGTAAGAATACACATTGACAGTTGTTACCAATCATTATCACTACCTACCCAAACAATTTGTTCTTAACAAATCCATCCTAAATTAGTAGTTAGTACACATTCACAGAACTCCCTTCTAGTTAGCATTGATGTGTATGATCCATGGTGGTCTTTAGTTCATGAGATCAAGGGTATTGGGCTTGCAAGCTCTTGAAACAGGGAAATCAGGGTCTAAGTGGGCTGTGACCTTTCTTCTTCTGTCCTCTCTTTTTGTTGATGTTTTGTGCTGCTCTGAACAATGTGATAATAGTAATATTTCAGTGTTAAAAAAGGTTAGGTGATATTTGGTAGAGCAAAATTAAGCATCTGACTATATTTTATTTCATGGAGGGGCAGGCATTCTGAGAAATGTTAAACTTTTAATGAAGGACATACATGATTCCAAAAGGTTTCAGTCTAGCAGTCTTTCCATCCCTCTTGCCTCATTGATAGTGTCTGAAACCATGTGGAAGCCCTTTTCCATTGCCTGCTAAAAATACCTGTATGAAAGATGCTTTCTGTGAAACTCTATTACAGCTCTGAATTAGCTGCTAGACTAGGCAATTCATGAATGCCCCCGTTCCTTCTGTCTGAATTTTTTCTCAGTGGTTCAGAGTTTTGTACATAAATACAGTGATCATACTAAGTAGACACATGAGACAGCTATAAATCTTCATGTCCACTTTATGTTAGAATCAGGAGATGTAATGTATTGGCATTGGTTGGCTCTGGTGACTAAAAATCCATGTCAGAGTCAATTTAAATATGATTTTGTTAATAAATAGACTATTTTTAAACTTGTTTCCTCTTTCCATGCCATCTTTTTTAGACACTCGTGAAACAGTGGAATGCTGTGCTATCTTGTAAGGATGGAGCACAGAAAGGGAAGAAAGGACAGAAAAAATCAGCCTTGGAAAATCTCAGGTCCCTGTATAGTTCTGATCAATCAACATGGACATGTGTGCAGAGTCTCCAAATCCAGGCTGTGGAAGCTACCCAGCAACACAATCAGGATGCATCAGACAACTATAAAAAAATAAGCAGCAGTATTGCATTTTTTTCTTTCTTTTCTTGATGACATGCAGAAGCATAATTTCTTTACAGAAAATGGGTAACTGAGGTGGGAGATAAGTTCAGTGATTTGCACATGAGCACATTCAAAGGTTATAATTAAAGAGGGAAGTGAGTCTGGAGCTCTAAATTTCCAGCTTTTAAGACCTTACAGTGGACCCACTTGCTTGTTTGGTCATTACTCCTACTGTAATTACACTTTCAGTAGCATATTAAAAACTCTACAAGAATGCCCACGCTGTTCAGATCATAATTAACCATAATGGACACACAGAGAATAATGAGAACAGTACAACAATATTTCCTCCCTACAAAACCCACAAACTACTTTCTTCATGGTTTCTGATCAAGACGTCTTGATTCAGGTATGGCCTGTTTGCTTAGCAATCCTTAGAAGGTGTTTCTTCTAAGTACTTGCCCAGCCTTCTCTTGAAAAAGATGACTTTCTATTGTTCATCCAGCTCCTTGGAAATGAAGCTATTAGCCATTATGAGGAGAAATGCCTCCTGTAGTTTTCATCCTTAGGCTAAAGGCAACTAGGAACAAGGCATCATCTAAGCCATGACTTTGCTGATAGTCAAAGGAGAATTAGACAAGCTAATTTAAAATTGGGTTTTGTCTCCCCTAACATCACCTCTATTTTTTTTTTAATTCAGTAACTATTTTTCATTGATTCAACTGTTTTCTCAAGGTCTAAGGTACCTGGCACATAATATTGAGTCTGAGTTGATTTTCCCTCTGATTTCTAATGGTTTTTTATTTCCCACTTTTTGAACATCATCAGATAGGAAAAAAACAAGGATGGAAATAAAACTTGTAAACATACAATGGCCTTCAAACCTTATTTCATATTACAAACTTAGAGATTAATCTCTATCTGGTATAAACTGATGAAGGTCCTTAGAAAGAAATGAAACAGACAATTTAATATTCACTGACAATCTCACTCTATAGCTATAGATAACAGATAAATTTTCTCATCCTACGTTGTTTTATTCAGCACCATCCCAGAGTCTGGTTGAACAAGAAATTTCACTCCATTAAGATAAATGTATGCATTTTTCCTCTGTCTTGGTGAAAACTAATGCATAAGAACTATGGGAGTTCTGACCAGTTCTTAGAGCTCTTTAACATTCTCATTTTGCTAGTTGTTGAATTTAAAAAATGCCTTTTAAAATAATTGTATGACTTACATTAATAGGAATGCTAACGATAGATCACATAATGATTTTCATCTTTGAAATGGCAATTTTTTGATCTTCGTTTTGAAAACAAACTGGCATATATTTCAGTTCAGCTCTGTGAATTGATATATAGCCTTCACTTAACACTTTAGATGAGTAGTGGCTTCTACCTATAGTGAAAAGTTGGGATCTATTTCATCAGGCAGTTTATCACCAAAAATAGAGCTGTAGCCCAATAAATAAACTGTGGAGTCTGCAGAAACCAATATAATATTTGAATGTACTAGCAACACCCCAGAAAGGTCTGAAAATTAAATGTTTTAAATGGAACAGAATTCAAAGCTGATACCTCACCATCCTACACACCATTAAAAGAACAGAGAAACCCAGCTGAAATAGGATTCACACATGAGGGTCACACGATGATCTCAAACTGCTAACAAGCCAGTGTTCATCCACACTGGATATCACAGGTGATTCCAAGAAATCATACCAGAAAACTTTAACCTTCAGACAGATTTCAAAGATTAAGGAACAAGTTGATATCTGGAGTTTTTATGTCCCTCTGGCTAAGGAGGAGTCTTTGTATCTAAGGTAGATTAATTACAAATTTTTGGATTATTCATGGGGGAAAAGGCTATTTCACACAGTTTTCCTCAGTTTTTGTGGACTAGCATGGGAAATGTGAAAGAGCTGGCATGCTACAGAAAGACCTTCACTTCCACAGATTAATGAAACTGCAGCCAAATTCTTGAAGAAGGAAAATGATGCAATGATGTGTTGTAAGTAGCAGAAATGAAGGCAGTGGCTGAAGAATTGCAGAAGAACCTTTCAAGACTATCACTACGGCAGGGAAATGGTAGGTGAAACTCGCTGTGGGTGAAAGTAAAGAAATGAAAGTAAGGAAAGAATTGTGCAGGAAGTGGTGAATCTTTAAGTGGTGACTGCCATTCTGGAATTATATCTCAGTGTTAGCACAGTCTGCCACCTGAAAATATCTGCAATAAAACTTATCAGGCTTAGCAAGCACTTCAGATGATAAAAAGTATTAAAAACCAAACCAAACAGAAAACAGAGTAATTATTCTACTGAATAAATCCATGGCAAATCAACAAACCTACTCCTTTGATACTCTGTGTCTGTAGTCCCTTGATATAATAGAAGGAACATACCAGGCATTGGAAAGATTCAGGGGAAAAGAAAGATTGTGAAGCTTAAAATTGCTTCCATGTGAAGAACAATTGCATGTGAAAAGACCCTTTCACTCAGGGGAGAAAAAAAAAAATCACACGAGTGTCATGTTCCATATAGAGGGAATTATGAGGCCTTGATGGACATTGATCAGCTATTAAAACTTAGAACCAAAACTAAGGATTAGCCAAAGAATGTCATTATCAATTTATAATATTAGTCTTCTTTTTTTTTTCCCAAGCAAAATTAAAATAAGGTTAGAGCTTTCTTTCTAAAATAAGAAATAGCTATTCACAGTCATATTTCTTTGGGTGAAATAGTGATTGAAAAGCTGAGGACATATGAACTGAAATACTATTATTTCTTCTTCTTTCCCTTCTGGGGAGTTAAAATTGATTTTCAATGAAAAGTCAGGCAGACACAAGGTGAGCTTGTGATGTGAGTGTCCATAATATTACATATTTAATTAAAATGATATTGTGTTTTAATTGCTTTGGCTTAAACAACCTTAGCAAATGCCTTAATACTATCATAAACAGATCCACTCTCTTGCATAGGTTTTGGTTTGTGCAAAATCACGAAAGCAGAATTTACTGATATCTATTTAAACTAATAACATCAAAATTAAAACAGGCATAAAATGGTCCCAAAAGCGATTGTCTCTGGATTTTTCAAATAACATTTTAATAGGACATAAATCAATAAATAAATGAGACAATTTCTGTTTTCTTTAGTGCAGTAGTAACCATAGAAACCAAACCCAGGGGTTATTTTCATTCACAAACCATTTTTGTATCAAAGCTAGGAATTCTCTGAAGAAATTGATAGGTTTGATCCTGCAAAGTGCAGCTGCAGTTCAGCTTATGCTTGTTCCAGATGCAGTGACCAGGGCATCTGCCAGTACTGCATTGCTATCAAACAGCATTGAAGGAGAAAAAAGAGGAAGGAAAGGAGTCTCCAGGTTATCCAGAGATTAAGTAGATGGCACTCTGGGTATGGTGGACCTTCCCAGACCTGGGTACAGTGCCAGCCAAGATCCTGCCCCTGCTGAGGACAGCTCCAGCTTGTAGCTCACACCAGTCTAAAGGGAGCTGCTGTTTGCCCCATGTCAAAAACATGCATTGCCTCCAGGGGTAGCAGAAGCAGGTGGCCCTGGTCACCACTATCAAAGACAGAGCTGATGTCAGGCTCTGTCTTTGGTGCAACAAACCCGTGCCTTCCCAAGCAACATGGATTTCTTGACTACAGTCCCTTATGCAGTTGGAAGCAAATGACTACATTACTTCCAGAAGGTTGCGGCAAGGCAGGGGTCAGACTTTTCTCCTAGGCAACTGTTCCTCTTGTCCTGACATTGGGACAAGAGGAAAGGGCCTCAAGCTGTGCCAGGGGAGGTTCTGGTTGAACATCAGGAAGAATTTTTCCACTGAAAGAGTGGTTAAGTATGGGAATGGGTTGTCCAAGGAGTTGGTGGAGTCATCATCTCTGGAATTATTCTAAAAATATGAATATGGCATTTGTTGCTATGGTTTAGTTGTCAAGGTGATGTTCATTTAAAGGTTGGACTCAATGATCTTGGATGTTTTATTCAACTTTAATGATTCTATGATTCTAAAAATAAAACAGCCCCAGAACTGTCTAGAAAGTGATGGCTTTTTCTAAAGGTTGCTTGCCATGGAGTAGGACCTAAATTACACTGAAATCCTGAAATCTAGAGGTGATTTATAATGACTTACTCATGACGTAGGGAAAATATTATTGCAATTAAACCCTGGGTCAGAAACCAAGAAATCAGAGCAAATATTTGTGTTTGGAGTTCATTTTCTTTTTATTTCTTTGGGAAGAAAGTTCTAAGTTTATGATTTTGAGGTTGATATTTATGGAAAGATAATTATGGTTCTTCTCATTATGCTTTTAAACAAAATAAGTGTTATGGTTTATTAGGAACTGATAAACTACTAGGCTAAGTACATTTATGGAGTTTTTGTCTCTTTTGCAACACACATACTAAACAATATTTAAAATATTTAACATGTCTTAAAATAGCATGCTAAATGCCAATTTTTTTGCTCCATTAGCTGAAACAAAATGTTCATGCGTACATAGTCATGCTGTGCCGAAATACATTGCAGGAGAATAAAATCAAAAAACCTGGTCTTCCATGTCCCAGGAACATGCAATTTATTCCCTGTTGCATGCTGACTTTTTCCTTTCTACTGTAGTTGTGTATGCATCAAATTACATCTCTCTCATCACAGATTCTTGAGAATACCAATCCATTTTATGCCTAGGCCTAAAGTTGAGGCTTACACAGAAAATATATGGAAAACTATGGGTTTGACTTTGAGCTATGGTCATGCAATTCTTTAGTTAGAATTGCTTGAGTTGGCCTTGAATTTAATTAGGATTATGCAGTGCCAACTTATTTTAGCAATCTAGAAATTCATAATGAATTAGCTGAAATTCTTTTATGAAACATAAAGCCCCTCCAATTCTAGTTTATACTGTGAATAAAACACTGTTCCATCAATTTCGGTTTTGATCTCTTGAAAGATGAAGAATTGTTCATTATATCATAAAATATATTGATGAGTTTTGTCCTAAAATCTACAAACTACATCATAATTGATTGAGGAATTAACTGATACTTTCATTACATTCCTGTGAGATTATATTCAGAACTGCAGTCCTATACCCATTGATTTATTACATCCTCTTTGACTATTTGAAAAATATTTCTTTAAATCAGCCACTGAATGTCACTACTTGTTAATTACTATTTTTGATGACTAAATATATATTTTGATGACTAAATATATTCTAACAATAAGGAATTCTATGCAGATAATATTAGAGGGGATAAAAATAAATATAGTTTATTAATAACTTTATAAATTATTTCACAAAACTTTAGGCTACTTAATAGAAAAGGTAAGAAGTTATAGTATAACATGCTTTGAAACCTAATGAAATTATACTTTACTCTCAGGAATAAAGAAGAACATTTTTTCTCTAGGAATTGATAATTTTTGGAGGATTTTTCAGATCCATTTTACTGATGTTACTGCACATATTTTATTACCACCTCTTAGTAATTAATTTGTTTTTTTCTGCTACAGGTCACAGAAAATAATTTATTTGAACTGAATATCCTATAAACTCACACATTGAATACTTGTGAATAAATATTTAGAGGAATTGTATAGTGGAAAGGAACAATTTGGCAGTCAAAATATTCTGCAGTGTTAATGAAAGGAAAATTAGAGCAAATATGTTATAATCCTAAGGACATCTAGAAAAATTAGAAATAAAAATTTAAAGTACTCAAAACCCGAAGCATACACCTGAACAACTTTGATGGAAAACACTACTACCCTTCCAAGGTAGTCTGTGACTATGGCTTGAAAAAATGATAAAATCTCTATTTAGAACACATGGTAGCATATGGATCCAACAGTCCAACAGTCACATGACATTGGTTGAAATCCATCTGAAGTATTTTTTGCAGCTTTGAATTAAGTCAAAATTTTTTTAGATGGTAAAAATTTCTCTTATCATCTCTTTGTTTCTGTCTTGACTCAATAAGTGATCAGATAGTTCAAGACACCCTGAGGGCCCTAAACACCCTGAATTCTATGTGTTTTACCTAACATATGTAATGCTGACTTATATCAGGTTCAGATTTAGGGTGGGACTCAGTGGGGTCCTGTACCCCAAAGATCTGACAAGAACAAATACGGAATCAGAGAGAACCAATTAGAGTGTTACAACATACTTCAGTGACCCTAGCTAAGCTAGTCGAGCTCCAGTGAAGACAGCTACCTGCCAGATATCATCAAAGACGCAATGGATGATATGACAGGGGAGTAAGTGATGTAAAACACACAAATTATTAAAACTCAGGTGATTTATATTCAGTGTGATAGAGTAAAACCATAATTGTATAAATTGATGGGACACTTCAAGCCTTAAATGCCACTTAAGTCATTACAGGAATTTTTTTTTGTTGGATGCAGCTGAGTTTGAGACAAAACATCTAAATTCTATATAAAATGCTAAGTTTTATTTATATATGTAAATTTTACACCTTTAGCATGCCACACTGAAATGCAGAATTGCAGACAATTTTTGTTTATAAAATACATCCTGTTGTCTCTGTTGAGCTCATAGGCAAAATGCCAACACACTTCAGCAGAACGAAGACTTCATTCACAATTTACCCCTTAGCTTTGTACATTACTGAAATCTTTAAGGGCAAGTTCTTGACTTAGAAAATATGACAAAACTCACGTAAACTTAAATAAATATAACACTAAATCCTAAAAGTTCAAGCAGACAACGCTGGGTGATGCATCAGTGAATGTCAGACCAAATATAGGCTTGGGCAGATATGTTGCTTGTTACTCTTGGTTGACTATTGACAAGTAGAGGCTATAAGAAAAAAAAAAACCAAAACCAAATTCAAGTATAGTCAGCTCAAACAGCATATACTTACACAGCAGACTAGTGGAAAAAGTGTGCTATTTTTTTCCCCTAGAATAGCACTCTCAGAAGAGTATACTTTCGACTCTCCAGTCGTTCTGTATTCAGCTGTGTGAGGAAACGTGTACTTAGAACAGTATATCCAGTGCATTTTCCTTTGATTAGTGTAACGTTGCAAATAAATGTCTATCTGCTTTTCAAGGTTGATATTTGGAAGGGAGCTGCTAAGCAGATTTCTTATCATCAGACAGCTATAGTAGCCCAGACCTCTGCAGGAAGTGGCTGATGGGTTTATCAAGTCACATGTTAAAAAAAAAATAAATTAAAAACAAAAAAAGAAAAAGAAAGATGAGAAACAGGTAGAAAAACAATGGTGCATACTGGGAACTGAAATAAGTAGATCAAATATTGAACAAAACCTGTGATATGAGAGAGGTATCTCAGGCAGGATTGCTGTAAGCCCTGGTCCTGCAGAAATGTCAAAAAACCCCTTTTTTTTTTTTTTAAGTGAAGGTTTCACATCAGATTTTATCAACAAAGCAGGGCTAGAATATAGTTCTGCTGTTCAAAATAACCCAAGGGAGTGAGGCACAAATAGAACCTGGACCTTGCACCCAGTCTGCTAAATTCACATGAGCTGTGAGGAAAGGGTCAGTGTTCTGGTCATGAGCATATATTTGCTGTTGCGGAGACAATATTTTTGGGTTTGAACAACCCTGTAAAAGAGTTAAGCAAATATGTATACTTTCAGAAGCTTTTTGTTTGCTTTACTTTACATTGCATCTGCAGTTAACTAGGGCTGCCCTCAATGTCAGTCCAGAACATACTGCACTGTGCAATGTCTTTGGTGTTATCTTTGACTTGAACTCAGGCATCATGTAGTGCATGCTCTAGATGCTAACAAAACAGATAACCTTTTCAGGTGCTACACACTTAGATTGTAGTTAGTATTATTTAGGTTTATTGCTTTCAATTAATGCTGTATATTCCAGCAGATTTACTAGGATTATTTTTGAACTCTGTTTTCATTTCTCTGTTTCCCCTTTCTCCATTCATTTTATGTTGACTTGCACTACAACACAGGAATAAATGACTCAAATTTAAATCCCAGCAATTTTAATATTAAATAATTATTGTTCTCATTCATTACACTTTTTTGTTTTACACTTTACTGGGGAACTCTGACTTGTCTTAGTTCCCAGGCAGACATTTAACAAAATCCTGTTATTTATAAGGTTTAAAGTGCAAATAGATAAGTGGAGCCCCATATTGTTAAAGCTAACTGTTTAATTTAAAAACAAAACAAAACAAAGTAAATGAAATCCTTTATGCCAGTTCTGAAAAAACACAGAATTGAATGTGTCACTTGTTATCAAATATGGTAAGATATCCCCTAGTGATATTAAACTTTGTAATCCTACAACCTGCATTACTTATAAAACAGATGTTTAAACTTCTTGATGCGCACAAGTGTGTGTAGAGTCACACCATTTTAAATCTAATTAGTGTTTAATAAGCCATTGGAAATATTGTCATTCAGCTCTTACAAATTAATCCTGATCTCTTAACACATGCTGGTATTTTGAACCAGTAATTATTCCAAAACAAAAAAAGAGGCCTGGGTTAGTCTGAATTAACATAAACAGCTCCCATGGTTATTTTATGTGCTTCCAGCAGAGAGGTGTTAATAGTCTCCTCATGGTTTGACAGGGAAACCGCTGTAACAGTGGGATTGAAAATTGTTCTGCATGATGGTCAGCACAACTAATAGAGAACAGACCAGAAGAAAGAACTACAGAGCTTTCAGCATGACAGTCTGAGCTACAGTGATGAACCTTCTTTGCTAGTAAATTATATGCAAACTGAACCTGGAATCTGCTAATAAACCTGGGTTCTTTCCAGCTCACATATTGGCAATTAAGATTCCATGCTGGAAATAATTGACAATTCTGTCAGTAATGCTTGTGTGAGAAGGGAATTCAGTCAGTTTTCCAGAGCTGGGCACTGTATGTACTACTAAGAAGAGTAATAAATGTTCACACACAGAGATGTATATGCATAGATACTCACACACTAAAAAAACATTTATATATATGTATATATATATGTATTCATATAAAAATTCATGTAGTAGCAATCTAGAAAGAAGTTGGAATACAACTGATATGTAGCTATGAGTCTAGTTTTTGGCACAATTAGCTGCAAACAGAACATAAAACTTGCTCTTGTACAATAGCCTTGTTCTCACCACAGGCTTTGAAAGTGCAAGGATTTCACAGTCATGCTTTCTCAGACTTGATTTTCTTTAAATCAGTAAGGAGAATGGCTAGAATGAAGACAATAAATTAAACTCAATACTCACCATCAAACAGTAAACACAGTATTTTTCAATATTATTTCACTGACATCAGCAATCTCAATGGATGCTATAATTTTCTCTTTTTTTAATGTTGCATAAATGCATATATTTTTTGAAATCAAAATTTTCAAGACTGAAATTTCTAATTCATAGAGCTGATTAAAATATAAAACCAGGAATTTGCAGTAAGAAAATTTAAATTTTTATAAATTATGATTTTTTTCTTTTAATTCTTTGCATGGTTCTGGAAAAAGGTGAGGAAATTACAGTATTGGTATTTGATGTCTAATTTTGAATAATAAACAAAAGTTTCTTCAAATTTGTTGGATCATAAGAAGCAAAATTCTTCTATACATGGCTGATGACTTAAGCAGCTCACAAGAAAGAAAAATTGTGAGGCTCAAAGGATTGGAAAACTCTTAGAAAAAATTGTGACCCACAAAGCTTTGGGTCAAATATATAATTTGAGTAAAATTTTGTTTTTGAGTAAAATTTGATTGCTGACTAATAACTGCATACTAGTTTGTCCTCTTTCATTGCCTTCCCAATAAGGTGGAACACAGGGTAAAACATGTGGAACACGCAAGCTTGAGCAACAAAACTAAACTTCCAGACCAGAAGATCAGAAACTGATGGCAAGAGACTTTGGGAGTGCAGATTCAGAGGAGGCCTGGTTATACAGAACATATGAACACTAGAAAACAAGCAGCTGATCCAAACTGCATTGAATACTGAGTTGTAGGTGACAGACAGATTTGACCAGAGCATGACTACAGCTGCCAGTACTGCTTGGTTTTCTCATCACTTTTGAATGATCTCACAAACCAATCTACTTTATAGTAAGATTTTGGAAGTTTGGTAATTCTAGAATGTACAGCTGTTGTAGTCTATGGGCTAGTGGAGAAAATGTGTCAGTACCTGTTTTTAATTTTTCCTGACATAGTTTCCATCAGTATCACCTTAATGGACTTGTATCTACAAAGTAGCTCAGTTTCCAGCCAAGGAAATTTTCCAGAAGAAAGAATCACTTTGGATTTCTAAGTGATGATACAAAAGGTACTTACAGCAGAAAAAGGATTGAGGCACAATTGAAAAAAGATCTGCTTAGACTTTTGTTTAACACATGCCAGAACTGCACATCAAAAAGTATGAGCAGATGCTGCCACACTTGACTGGAATCAGAGCACATCCATAGAAATCCTGATTGGTAGAGACCAAGAGCTCTAGATCTGAACTGCCGATCCATTGTCTTCAATTCAGATGAGTAAAGGAAGCCAAAGGATCTATATTAAAGGAAATAAAAAATGATCCTTTGGTTGATCCAGGAGAATCTTTCTACACTATTTTCTTTACATTTTCTATACTTTGATGAAGACATAATACTGATCCCACTGCTTCATTGCATTAAAACTCATCTATCTGACCGCTGTGTAAGCTCCAGGGTAACAGAAAGAGTAAATACAGTTCATGAAAAAAGGGCATGCATCATAAAGCTCATATCCCTCTTTCTGTTAAAGGTATTCAGTGGCCTCTTCTGAAAGGTAAGTCTTTGAAATATGCAGCTTATTTTTCTCTTCTATTCCCTCATTTCTTGAAATAAAATGTTATTGCATCAAGAAACAGATATGAAGGGTTACAAAAGGAAAACACTTTTCAAATATTTGGCAGTAGAGAAAGAAGCTAACCGTATGTACTACTGATTTGAGGCATGTTAGAGGAGCTCTAACATCTAAATATTTGCAGAGAATTAAAGTGATACTTGAACAGACCGAACAGCTGAGAAATTAAGAGAAGAGTTGAGGTGAATGATCCAAATCCACTTGTATCAGTCCTGAGCAGGAATTATTGAAGCTCCCTGACATCTGTGAAATGAGTAATGGTTTCATTTCATTTTCCAGAAGACAGAATAATAGCTTTCAACCAATAAAGAAAAAAAATAATGTGTGTGCAGAGCCATCCTAAACCCCATAGCAGTTGGTTTGGGTTTTCTTTTGTGTAGTTTAAGCATGAAGTGCAATGTCAAGTTTAAGCCACTGTTGGCCTGAGATAAAATGAAGTCAAAGAGAAGGTTATCACTCAATATGCATGAGGACTACTCATGAGATTAATTAATAAAGGTCTTGTGGCTGTTGCCTGGGATTTCAGAATCCTTTAATTATCTTTAAATTAAGATTAATGACTACAATATATAATATTTTCTGATCAATTAAATTTATTTTAAATGCATGTAAATATCAGCATCTATTCTCATTACAATTGTCATTGCATTCATTCATCCATGGCAGCACTGCTCAAAACATTTTTGACATTACATTCTATTTTGAGTGAGCACTCAGAGTAGCACTGTATCAAACAGTGCTGGAAGGAATTCAGCTTTCTGCTTGCATCTGTTGCTGAATCAAACAAGATTTTGAGCTCTCCATTCAGCAAATAATACTGACTGGGAACTCCAGGTGAGAAAAGACTATTTTTGACTGTAGACTGTGAACTGGAAGTTCAGTAAGTAACTGGAAGTAACAATAAGAGTGCACCGTGTATGTAGATGCTAATAGAATCCTGCTGTAACATCCAGAGTTATCTTAGCCCTGCATTCAAGTTCAGAATTGGTGTAGAGGAGAGTATCTTAGTAAGAAGTGTATCAACAATGTTGAATAAATAAACATTTTGCAAAACAAAGTCCCCAGTGTATTTCTCAGAAAAATGTGATTTTGCATGTCTTTTTAGTGAAGGATAGGCATCAGAGGGTAGCTTAGAAATGGCATTCCTCAAGTCTCAGTCCTAGAAATAGTCTGATTAAATATTTTCTTTTAAGAGAGAAGTAAAAAAGAATACTGGTGACATTTTTAATACTGATTTGAGAAGATTTGTGAAGCATCATCCATAGCATGAAAAATCAGGATATTTATACAGATTAACCAGGTAATTGCAATGGTTGTAATAGCAGAAGCAGGAAAACTTTGTCAGGTCAAAGTTCAATAACATGAGGTTGAAGGTTAATAAAAGTAATTTCTCATGCAATTTGGGGATATGTAGCTAGGAGTAGCAGCAAAGAAAAGTGTGCATGCACTAGCTGATCAGAGGATGAAATCAATCCCGATGTAATCCACCAACAGGAAGATAAATCAGAGAAAAAAAAGACATTGTGTTTGTTACTGATATTTTTATATTTTAAATATTCCACATAATTCTTATAATTCCTGTAGAAAGAATTCAAAACTAAATAAAGTCATCATTGCTTACAGAAAAGACTGTCAGTAGGTTATGCCTGTACTCTGCTTACTGGATTTAGCCACACTAGTGAAAAAAAAGCATAACTTCTCTTATTTAACAGTTTAACAGGATTAAAGAGTCAGAATGGACAAATGTGTTTCATTTGGAAAGAAGATAATGGAAATAAAATATCCTCTAAATCTTGTGCAAATAATGTGTGTCTGTTGAAGCATATAAATCTATTTATGTGATAGTGGAGGCCAGAGTTAGGTTTTTGTTTAAAAACTCTGCTAACAATATCAAGTATTAACCTCTTAACAATCTTTTTTTTTTTGAGGTGTACACTTATCTGAAGGATATATACACCTTCATCTATTAAATTCATCTGCTTGCTTTTCTTTCTGCAGATAAGAACTGCGAGTGAGGTTTTAAGCTTCTTGAACTCGTAATTGTCTGCTTCCCTTTGGGAATCTTGCCTAAAACTCTGGCCTTGACAGTCTGAAAGGTGCACAGCGTACTGAGATTTGATAAGCATTTCAAAAGTGAACATTGATCCAGTATTTTAAGCAGTTTTCCCATTTATTTAGAATGACCTACATTTACCTATGGGTGCACTGGTTTGACTGTTAATTGGTTTAGGGAAGAAAAATTACTCCTTAGAGGAAACTAGAAACAGATAATACGAATAGTGATTAGGTACTACATGGATTCCCAGTCTACTGCTAATTGAAAAAGAAAAAACCTAATGGAAAGACTTTTCCTTGGTATTTTATTGGATTTTGAATTCTTACAGTGCTCAATACATGGAATAATTAACAGCATCTCTCAGTTGATGAGAGAATGAGAAAACACTTCTTCAGTTCAATCCCAGGACACTTAACTCACAAGCAGGATTCCCTAGTTGTCCCCTCACATATAATTCTATTCTGTAATTAACCTACTGCTTAATTAACAGAGCTTAGCAAATAGCTGTTGATGAATAATTTATTTGGTGAATTTAGCCTTTTTATGTTCCTTTTCATAAACTGAATCAGAAGAGAATGGACATTTTACAAGATTGATTTTGTTAGTTAATGTTTACAGACAACCTTGTTAAATAATTCCTGGTTTGTGGTTAATATTACTTAAGTAAGTTCTAGTATTTCTAATAACTTAGGTATCTGCTTTAACAAGTTTATTAATTCTTAATATATGACCATGACATATATAGCTAAAACCAACAGACTGATAGTTTGATGGTCTTTCTGTTGTAATATTCATATTTCACAGTACAAGTTGTATTGTGATTAGTTCAACTAAGTGAGAAGCAGCAAAATATTAAATAACAATCATAGTAACTAGGCAAAAATTCTGAGTAATTAACTGTCAATTAGTTTGAAATATATGATGTAGCACACGCTATTTATAGTGTGCACTTGCTTACTCTTTGAAAGCATATGTGGGAGCATCAACATGATGGAAAAGAAATTTTTAAAACTCTTTTAATTGGTCTATGATCTGAAGAGGTTTTTACCTTTGAGCTTAGTATTGCATACTATCACTGCATCTAAAGCCAGCTGAAGTGTTTGGAGAAACCTCCGCTGACTTCAGTATTGTTCAGCTTACACCATTAAATTGGAAGTATCATCTTCCTGGTTTAGAGGCTGTGGAAAGACATATTCTCATAATATGGAACTCAATAATAGTGAATAGATATGTGACTTCAACAAAAATGCACTTTGATCCTGTTTTAATGACTCACTTCCTACTTCCTCTCTAGGCTGTAGATGAAGACTCACTCTCTGTCCAAGTGGTGAGTCAGTTCCCAGTGTTCAGACTACATGGGACTGTTTATGCCTGAAGATATCACTGAAGTGTGCCCAAACCACATGTCCAGCAGAAGTGAAGATTGTCAAACCTCTGAACAATTACAGGAGAAACCCCAGGTTTGTCCTACAGCAAGGTAGATGAGAAACTAAGAGGAAGGGAGTATGGGAGTATGGGAGTATGGGAGTATGGGAGTATGGGAGGGAGGGAGGGAGGGAGGGAGGGAGGAAGGAAGGGAGGAAGGAAGGAAGGAAGGAAGGAAGGAAGGAAGGAAAAGGAAGGAAGGAAGGAAGGAAGGAAGGAAGGAAGGAAGGAAGGAAGGAAGGAAGGAAGGAAGGAAGGAAGGAAGGAAGGAAGGAAGGAAGGAAGGAAGGAAGGAAGGAAGGAAGGAAGGAAGGAAGGAAGGAAGGAAGGAAGGAAGGAAGGAAGGAAGTCCTTTTGGGATTCTCATACCTAACAAGAATGAGAAAAAAAGTACAAACTTTGGGGTACTGGAGAAGTCATCAGATAGGTACTTCTGTAGCCATGGGGAGCTGATATGCTAAGTTAGAAATATGTCTGTGGTCTGATTTTTAGGGAAAAAAATCTTGCTTTAATCTGAATTTTTGAGTCATAATTAATTTTTCCCAAGTTGTCTTATGACTCACCCATCTTAGTTGGAGATGGATATTATTTGAAATATGAGTCACAGAAATTTCTATTCTACAGTTTTTGTCAGATCTTTCAGCTGCAATGGATTTGCTCTGGAAAAACAATTAAACCTTTTAAATCCATAACTGATGTGATTCTTAATTATACAGCTCTGTGATATAGCTACATCTATTTGGGTTTGCCTGTCAGAATTTTTTTCTTTGAAGAAGAAGAGGTACTTGATATATTATCTGCTCTAATATTCTGTGTTCCAGGAGAAAGACCACCCTGTACATGCAGAACAGCTTAAAAGCCTGTGTTGTGGGAACCTGACTCTTCCATATACATTACAAGTCAAATGTATCAGAATACATGATCAATTACACAGAACCTTTTTTTCTCATATCTACAGCTCTAATTTCATCAATGTTTTATGTACAAGTTCCCAGAAATATTTTGTCAGTTGTTTAGCCACTGATATAACTAAAATCTAGAGACACCAAAGCATTTGCTGATAGCGTTCCCCGTGCATCCTACCATGCACCGGGTCATGCTCTGGTAAGAGAATCCTTCTTTCACTTGGAAGAATCCTTTTTTCCATTTGTATCTGATTTAGGTGCTACAAACAAAGCCTGGCTTTATACTGTAGCTGATTTCTAACAAAGAGATGAGGATATCTGCAAATTTCTTATGCAATCCCCTAAATATAGCTGCATCTCCCTGCTACTGTCACAGAAGATCTGTGGAGATCTGATGGATGCATTTATTCCCTATTCCTCTGTGCAGATAGGTATCCTCTTGCTTTAAGTAAAATGCTGGGAATCTTTCCCACTTACCTAAAGGTATTTTACCCTTCATGCCCAGAAACAGTGGGTTTTTTCACCTAAATGATTATTTCTTCCTCAGACATGACTGAGATTCACACAGTAAGGTTACCAAGGTTCCAAACCCTGTGTGCCTTCTCACTGCTGGCTCTCTTGAGCTTGGCTTTGCCTGTGATAAATGATAGTGCTGTTTCATCCAACACTGTGGTTTGAGAACTCATTAGCAGGAGGGAATCCAATTCACTTCTTTCTACTTTAGCTATTTTTCTACCTTCCTGAGAAATATCCTCCCTGTCTGAAAACAACCCTAGAGAGATCCTTTAGTCCTGTGCCATGTTCCTGAATTAAGATGCTATCACTTATATAATTAAAAAATTAATGTTAAAATTTAATAGGTTCAAATACCCTAAAGAAGAAGAAGAAGAAGAAGAAGAAGAAGAAGAAGAAGAAGAAGAAGAAGAAGAAGAAGAAGATTTGACCTCAGATCTGTTACTGGCGAGTTTTTATTGTTAACTTTGTGTTAATTATAAAGCTACTTAGGAAATTATCTAAATTCCCATCTGTATCTAGAGTGTACAGAGGGGGCATACATTGAGACCTAAGAGCTCAGAATCATGAAATCTCATCTTAGGTAAGTGCCTTTTTGCAACCTAAGGCAATGTTCTTACACTTTTGAACACATTCTGCATATTTCTCAAGCCAGTTTTTCCTCTAGGCATTTAGTTCCTTGATCCTGTTTGACACCCACAAATATTCCTCTCTGTTTTGCAGAGAATCACATTGCAGACCCAGAGGCTGGACTCACAGCTCAGTGTTTTAAAGATGCAATATTTTGTATTGAACCCCTCAGCATTTGGCAGAACTAGCCCAGCAGCTCTGTTTTGTGTCTGTATCATTACTCCACAGCAGTTGTTCAGCACAGTATTTTTCCAGTGTCAGAATTTCATACTACATTAGAAATGCACTTTGCAGTAGGTGCCAAGTAGCAGGGAGTCCTAAATGCTCATCCCCAGTCCAAACTCACTTCTTAAAATGTCCAAAAGCTCTCCCAGGACACTTAGATGCCCCCAGGGGAGTGCTGCACTCCTTTCTTCATCTCAGAACCCTAATGTGTAGTATTCTGCATATTGCCATGCATGCTGTCTGTCACATTTAAAAAGAGAAGGGGTGGACTTTTTTAGTGCTGGCTAGTCAATATCACCCTCATCACTGCTAGATGAATGATTTTTCATAAGGAAAACTGGAGTGCCCAACCAGAAGTGCACCATTTCTTTTTGCCCTGCTTGCTCCAGCAGAGGGATGAGTGGATCCTATCCCCTCCTCCCTACCAGACCCTGCTCCTGTTCCTTCAGGACCCTCCACACTCCAGCACAGTGGAAAGACTCAGCAGAGACCAATCCATTCTCTCTTTTGTACAATCTTTCTTTTTTTATTAATATTGTTGTGTTTATTGCAATTTCTTCAAACTGTAATTCCAATCTATGATCTCTCTTAGTGTTTTTTTCCTCCACAGTCAAGAGCGGGAGGCTTGAGTCTTAATTTCCCTGCTGAGTTTAAAACCAGTGTAGTGTCTTAAAACACTTGCAGTCATTTCCTATATATGACATGTAGCCACAAGCCACGGGAGCAACTAAAATAAGAGACAGACAGAGATTGAGGAAAAGGGGACAGAAAGGGAGACAATTTGAAATCTGAAGTAAAGAAATCAGATGTATTTTATTATTTTTGCCAAGAAAGAGTCCTGTGACTTTAACAGCAAAATCTTTCTAGACTTTTGAATTGCTGAGATCCTTTGGAAGCTACATGTAGAGTCAAGTGTATTGAAATTAATTTAAAATGGGGATGCAAATGTAGGAAAAATTAATGTTGTGTTAATTAGTACTATTGACACTAATGTACTTGTAGGCATCCCTTTCTGCAAGGGAAATAAATATATATAAACAAGTCTTTTCCTTTCGATAACACTTCAAAAAAAAAGACAGAAGAACAGAAAGATGATAATACTGGTGGAACATTCCTGGTAGGGGTTTTATATTCAAAAGCATTTCAAAGGAAAATTCTCTAAAGCAGACAGCAGCCCTCAGACACAAAGAACTATATTTTTTGAAATCTGCACATAGTACAAAGATTATCAGAAAACAAGCATGAAGTAGAAGGTTTTTTCCCCCAACTCCAATTAAAGAATAGACCCTTCTGTAAACCTTTATGAAAGAAGAAAATGATAATTTTGTCACAAGTACTTGTTAAAACATCCATATTGATGTTTTGGTCTGGCAATCAATGTTCTCTTTCTTTTCCTTGCAGAGACATCACTAATCAAAAGAACATGCATGCCCAATGACAGTGTTTTGTGGACCATTTATATATGTTAAAAATTGAGCTGGACACAGTAGCGCATTTTATAATAATCTTAAAATTAATATTTTCATCTAGATCTCATTAAAAAGCACTTCTACAAATTGCAAATATTTTATTTTCTGAGCATTTTTATTGTCCTGTACTCTTGGTTACCTGTGTGTTTTGAAGCAAACATGGAGTTCTATTCAATGTATGTACCATATTTTACCTGCATTCTTCTTATGGTTCAAGATGTACAAACACATTCTGAAATATTTATCTTTGTAAGGAGAGATAAGAGGAATGGATGGGGCTGAAATTATCCTTGCAGTACTTGAAAATCCCAGTGTTTCAGCCATTGTCACCTGAATCTTCATTTATGATTGATGTTTATATCTGCTATTCTGCCCTAAAGAACCATTGGCCAGTGGTGGTGACACTGAGATTGGGGAATGCTTGGACAGCTGATAAAAATCAGTGTAATTCAGGATGTACTGGAGGATACTGAAGTTAGGCATCTCATTGATGGTTTTAGTGGCAAGAATGTATAAGAGGGTGGGATGTGTTCCCAAGGGAGTCTGGAATGATGATCCTCATGATGGGCTTAACTCTGTAGGCTATGGTTAGTGGTAGGGACAAGGAATTAAGGGAAGCTGGAGATAACACTAGTTAGGTCAATTCTTTGTATGATCTTCTACTGTAAACATGGGTGAGGCTTCACAGCCTGAGTGGGTATTGGTCTAGAGAAGTTCCTAAAAACCTTTTACCTTGACCTGGAAAATCTCTTAGCCATAGCCCTGGCCTTGGAGAGCATGATGTGCAGCAAAGAAAATGGATTTTCATGCATGTTCCCTGATTTCATTAATAATGATTTTACTTCTGTTGGAAAGGTAAGTTGGTTTTATCTTGCTATCAGGAAGTTCTTAAGTTGTAAGCAGCTGCATTTAATTACCAGCCCACAAAATTTTATTAATCATTTAATGATACTATTTGACCCTAAACTAGGAAACATAAGAGGGAAAGTTAATTTTGCTTTCATCTGGCTTTCCAAATCAAGAACGGTTCTCTTTAAAAGTTTCCTAAAAGAGTGACTGAGTAATCTTGGTCTATTATACAATTTCTATATAGAATGCATTTTATTTGCTATGAAGTTCAAGGTTAACTGTTTCACGTAAAATCAACTGGACCATAAGTCACATCTTACTGATGGCAATGTTACTTTTTCATTCAGAGATAATTTCTTATAAGTGTGACAAGCTCTCTGAAACAAAACAGTGTTATAATATAGCTAAAAAAAAAAAAAAATTAAAAAATTGGGGATGCACTCTTATGCCTAAATACTGTCTTTAGGATCACCTGCACCTCAGTTTACATTTTTCAGGAAAACTCACAAAATATGTTGACTAATTAACAGAAGAAATAGCACTAGAAAATTTTATGACTACATTCAACAACGATATCTGGTTGACAAAAGAAAAAAGAAGTTTGAAAATGTGCAATTTATACCTCTAATATAGAACACTCCAATCCACAAAATTCAGTACACTCCATTTGGAAGATTCATTGTCTTTGGATTTAAAGCAATGGGTTTTCAGAGACCCATTGACAGCTTGTGAAAGCGCTGAAAATTCAGCTTGGAGGGGTACACTGGGATCGTGTACATAGTTGTTGAGGCCTTTTTCCTTCCGCAATTTCATCCATAAACTTTACCTGCTGTTCAGTTATATAGGCACCAGGGATTTTGAAAGACTATCTGTATATAAATATTAGTGGGAGAATTGGATAGGTATCTTAAAAGTAAGTTCTTGTTTTGAAAATGGGTAAAACTTTAAGCAAAGTGTTCATGGAATCCAGTGGGAAATTAATGATGAAAATGAATTGTTCTTTTGGTACTTTATAAAAAGAAAATAAATAGTTCTCTTAAATATCATGGGAATGACCTAAAGAACTGGAAAAGACTTGGTAGAAACCTCCTCTTCACTAGAAATATATTTAATGTCATAAGTTGGATTATGTCCATTTTGAGAGACAAAAACTGTTAAAAAAGGTCACAAAACATGGAAAAGCTTTTTAGATATTTCATTCTGTTTTGAAAATCTGATAACCTTTCTTAGTTATTTATGCAAAATGAAAACATATAAGTGCCTCCTATTCTTGCCAAGTTTCTCAAAACCATTTCCAATTGAATAAACCATACGGTGTATCAGAAAACAAAGTTTTTTAATATAGACTTTACTTGGCTTGTAGAATATGGTTTTTAACTGAAACAAAAAAGATATAATGACACTGTGTTCTGGTGAAAATCATGAAGATGGAGAATGGGATAGATGATAATTTCACTTTAACTTTTACTGACAACTGTAAATTTCCTTAGTTTCAGGTAGGCTTCCAAACCTCATTCACTGAATCTCAAAATAACTAGTTGAATAGATACATTTAAAAGGAAATCAAAGCCTTTGAAGGTCCTAGGTCCAAATGAAGTGGTCTGGATATGATGAATAGAACTGAATTCTTCCCCTTATAGGTGTGATTTTAGGTACTGTCTCCATGACCCTCCCGAGCTGTGCATTTGAATTTTGATGTATGACTCACATTGGGATATAGAGTGATATTGGCTGGACTCTTGCTGTCCCTATGAAGTCACACTGTAAGGATTTCACCTTCCTCTGCTACTTATCAGCTCATTCTTTATGCTGAGAAAGCTGATACACAACTCCATGAGTTTCACCTTCACTACTCTGCCCTCTCTACCCTAGGCTACCTCCAGGACTAGGAGGCTTGGGATACCGATGGTGTTGAGCCTCCCTAGATGTAAAGCAATTCTTAGAGAAACTGTCCCTTATGGCCTGTTTTCTGGCCATTGCCAATCTTCATGCTCTGTCTTTTAAAAGTGTGGGGAGGTAAATAAGAATACAGACTTCTCTGTAGCTGTGTGCAATAGCTAGGAAGGTGATAAGAACACAGACATGAATTTTCTGTCCATAGATAGCAATGAAAATTCCATCTTTTCCTGAAAATAGCTAGCAAAAACATTCTTTCAGAGACCCATTTAAATCTAGACAATTCCTGCCACAGAAATAAATCAAGAACAATTCTCCTCCTATCATTCTGTCCAAAAATTGCCCTCAGTTTGCTATGACATGATGCTGCTACTCTCCATATACCCTGAAAGAGGGTAGAATACAACAATTCCTTTTCTGCTTATCCTAACTCACAATAACACCACTTTCTGGGATGTTAACCATCCAATTTACATTTTGTTTCTTAGCCTATTAATAACAGCTATTTGCTGGGTCTCAGAAAAAGTACATATTTTTCCAAGAACCACAATGAGAGCAGCAGTGTGAATGTCAAACAGATGTAATAGATCTTTGTTTAAAACTCCCACTAGAAGTCTTAGAGATCTTAAATTATTTGGGTTATTAATTTAGTTAATGGGTTTGCTATTCTAATCTTGGGTCAACAAATATTTCTGTTTTGCAGGAAATCTCAGAGAAGGATAATTGTTTTCAACATTTGAATTTTAATTAATCTTAGCTAACACGCGAAACAAATCTCTATTTTATTGCATAAAAACCTCTATTTTGAAAGTGTTGTTGTTCCAATTCAGTCTATTGATTACTGAAAGAGAGTTCTCTTCAAGGACTTATTCAATGCACCAATTTGTGTATTTAGGGCATTTTTTAACCTGTTTCACTGATACACCAACAATGATTTATATACTCTGTTTCAGAGTATTTATAAATAATGGCATGAGATGGGAGACTGAAAAGGAGCAGGTGTTCAAGCTCTTAAAGCTGTTAGAATGGATATGCACATAGATCTTTCTTGGAAAAGGGGACTCTGGGAGTTATAAAACTAGAGCTGCGTAAGCTTGGGACTACCTGCTCTTCTATCAGGTTCAGCAAACTGACAAGGAATCTGCCAAACTTGTCAAGTGTGCTGTGACTCAAAGGCAGTTAGAAAGCATTTTTTAATTGCCCACAAGGGTCTTTAGGGAGTCGAATACATTAGGAAGGCGAGTTTTCTTATTATACCATAAAATGACATAAAAAATACATGCTGTCTCTTATACCAGTATTGCTTGCTTGCTTGCTCATTCTCCTGGACACACACACACACATGAGAGTATAAATATCGTATTCAAACCATAGGAAATGGTGGTATGAAAGGGAATGTACCTGAAAAGTATGAAAGCACATTGGAACAAACTTGGAACATTGCAAAATTTAATTTTTTTTAGTACAGATTATTTTGTGCTGGCAGTATATGTTTAGTTAGATATTTGAGTCAAAGGCTGAAGTGGTTGCCATTCCTTGGCTTACACAGCAGGAGATGTGGCTGACAGCTCTGCTTTAGAAACCACCACCCTGGTGACAGAGCCTCAGGCCATCGCCTACACAAATGACACTACTATGACAAACTCTTGCATTCCTGTAGGTGGGGAAAATAGATGGTTGACACTGAGTATTACAATACCCAATGCTCCAACTCTGTAAATTTCACCTACTGGGGGACATTGAATATTTTTCTCTATTTATCAAAATAATACATTTTTTAATAATTTGATTAATTATTAATAAACTTTATTAATCCATTACTAGTTTGTTTTGAATACGTATAGTAGTTAGGAATTTATGCATACACCTGATGCTGTAGGTGTTTTATTTTATGGAGATATATTTATTACGGTGGGGGTCCACAGGGTCTCTCCAACCCCCGCTGCCATAGGTGTCCAGAGAGCAAAGTCTTGCTAAGCTCCGTCTATCTGGGTCCCTCAGGCAGGCTTCCAGCTGCAGGCAATCTTAGCAAGCAGCTCAGCTCTTAAGTGAGATCAACTCTGGCGAATTCAGCTATTTAGTGTTTTCAGCTCTTTGCTTGCTAAGTGCCTCTGCAGACGCAGGAGAGAGAGGAGAAGGCTGTATGAGGTTCCACAGAGGCATCTTTATTGGCAGCTTCTGCGAAGGTGACAGTGACAGCTCTTCTGCTGAACAGTGCAGAAATGGGGTTTATATAAGTTATGGGGTTTTGGGAAACAGTCCAATAGTAAGGGTCAAGGCAAAAGGGACCTTTCGTCTTGCAGAGAGATAACAAGGGTAGGAAGGCGGAAGAGGGGCTTATTTTGGTCCAGTCATCACGACTAGGCATTTCTTATCTTAGGCAAATGACCGCCAGGGAGGCATTGCAGGCCCTGTGGCTGCTACAAAGATACAGAAGGTTAATTAAGTAGTTGTCCTAGGGTGACTGTTATCCCCATTCATGTATGTGTAATTTATGCTGGATATTATGTTCTGTGCCTTTAAGACTGGTGGAGTGAAGGTTTTGTTTTGGGCCTCTTATCAGCCACTTGGCGGGAAATCCAGATAGCACCAGTGCATCTTGCTGCTTTTTGCTTCTTGCCCTGCTTTTTGCTTTGGCTCTTGCTTCTGCTTCGCTTCTGCTTTGCTTGCTCTTGCTTCCCCCCCCCCCCCCCCCCCCCCCCCCCCACCCCCATTAGTTAATTTAGCTAAACAGTCCAAATTCCTTTCTGGACTGTTCCCCCCACCCCGTTGGACCTGCTGACTGCTCTGGACTGGGATTTGGAACACGGAGAGAGAGTTTACACCTTGTGACTGCAGCAGCTGCCTCAGCGCCGGAGGGACTGATAACAGAGCAAACCCCCAGGAGAGACTTTTCTGAATTTGTCATCTTTTTCAGAGCAGTGGAAGAGTGGTGTCATCCGGCATTGTTCATTGTGTGTGCTGGGGGGTGCTGTGCTTGTCAAATAAACAGGTTCTTTCCACTTCTCTCCGAGGAATTCTTCCCGAACTGGTTGGGGGAGGGGCCGTGTGGGTTTGTTTTTGGAGAAGCCCTTTTTGGGAATTCTCTCCCAAGTTTGCCCTAAACCAGGATAGTAGTTTAAATAAGCAAAAGAACCTATTTGAACATAACCGTAGCACAGATAAAATTCTTTTCCTAAAACTTCCCAGATTCAGCAGTTGTTAACAAAATTCAGCTACCTTAGACATGGGTTTCTAAGCAAGTTCATGAAAACTTGAACATGAGAATCAAAATTAATCCTTCAAGGTACAACTTAGAATTAAAATTCTAGTGGTCGGTTGTTGTTTTACTGCTAGTTTGTTCAAAAATTACATCAGAGGAAAAAAAACCAAGAAAACATTAAACTCTTTTAGACATACCTCAGCAACAACTTTACATCACTTCAGTGGTAACACATAAGGAAGGTGCTATTAGCATTTCTATATGGATTACAAAAATGCTTCTGAAAGAGTGATTGAATTTACTCTGGAGGAGTCCTTTCACAGTTAGTAAGAGGTTATTGAGAATTGTTTCTATAAAAAGCTGCCTGAAGTCATAAGTCCTTTAAGTCCATTGAGACGCAGAGCTATCATGGGCAAATAATGTAACTTTCAGGAAGTACAGCACCAAAAGAAAGTAAATTAGAGACTAAGAGCTTGGGGACTCTGAAAGAGAACTGTATTTTTTTTTTTGTCTTAGTGCATTGAGTTGATAAAAAGAATTCACTTGGCACTGGATATACCCTTGCTCTGCTTCAAGTCTTGACAAAAATCCTTATTTTGGCTGAAAAATGAAAAGCCAGGGTACTCTATGAAAGTCAATGACAGTTTTGTCTCTAGCTTTACTGTACCATTTTTCACCACAGAGATTTTGTCAGGTATAGGTGGGAAAATCACTACAAATTTTTGTTGTGGATCTATAGGCAATAAAATGAAACACAGTTGCCTACTACAGATGCATATTGTTGAGGTAATATGCCACCTGAAAAGCGAGCTCTTGACAGATGTACCTTGAATAAAACTTTTCCCAGGTGTCATGCCAATGATTTCTCTGATAATAATTCACTGTGTAACATAAATAAAAATATTGATTAGAATAGTGGCATATAGAACTAACATATAAATAACTGTAAATTTGCCCTTTCCCTAATTTCCCTTCCTCATTAGTGCAGAAATATTTTTCATGTTGCTGTCATTGCCAGAAGCTATTTCTTATAATGCACCATCTCTCTCTCACCAGAAACTACAGCTGAAACAATCTTGCATATTGCTCCACTGCTTTGAAATTTGTATATTTTTCTCTATAGAAAAGGACTTTGTAAGGTTGTAACAATCAGTGATTCAACAATATAAGAGGAGAATTACATAAATGTTCCATGAAATTGGAAGTCTCTCCTTTTATTTCATATAATTGGAAAAGTATCGAAAGCTGAGTTTCATGTAAAAATATACTGGGCTAAAACTGTTAAAGGTCACTGGAATTATAAAAGCAGAAATGATTTATTTATGACATGATCATGCTTAAAGGGCTTGTCTGTTTGTATCTGCATGTAAACACATGTGGTTGTAAGATGTATGTGTTGTGCAGTTGTAAGAAATTAGATTGAGAATTTTCCTAAATCAACTTCATTGACTTATCTATATGTGTTATACTTTCATAAGGTTTTATAATGTCATGCCTTATGAACAATTTTGTAATAAATTATTCTGTAATGTATGAAAGTGGAAAAGCAACTTCGTAATACCAGGACTTTCAGCAAATATCACACAACAGATTTAATTCAACATTATACTTTCAAATAGGTCACAAAAAAGTAAAAGTTGGAATATAGATTGAGCTTCAAGATCAGGAGAATGTAAAATTTTCTTCAGGAAATTACCTGGTGGGGACCTTGGTATACTTTGGAAAAAGGCCTGCTTTAGAAGAAAAAGGAACAACATTCTTTTTGCTTAAAAAAAATTATGAAACATATGTGGGAGCTCAGCACATCACTCCTGATGTCCAGAGCTACCGAGAGAACCCTTGGGGGGCTCGGGAGTCCTGGAATGTTGCCAAAAGCACTTGGTGGCTTGATTTTGATCCATCTAGAAATGTGCCACCGATGTATGAGGAAATGGAACCTGCGAGAATCATTTGGGTGTAAATGGTGAAGGGAAGATATCATTATAGGGTGAATCACAAATTTTGGGGTTTTGGTACAGGGGGGTTGTAGAGACAAGATGGAGGAATCAGGGTGTGCCACCAGGCTCTTCCTTCTTCTTCCTGTCTTCCATCTTCTGGAGTGGTGTTGGCATTTGGGGATTGGTCTGGGATGAGAGTGTAGTTAGTGACGAAGATGATAGGTATTGGGGACAAAAGGTAAATATGATATACGTAGTTTTTGTTATAAAAGATGCGGCCGCCTTGGGGGTGGGCAGAGTGCCTTTGGCTGCCGTGCTGGTCAGATCCTTCGGGCAGAGAAAGGACTTTATAGATAAGAGATAATAAACAATTCTGAAGACTGAAAAAACCTAGTGTCCAGTCTCATCCTTTGAAGCCCAGCGTGCAAGAACCATCCTGAGCGTGTGTGGGGGTAGAGACAGACAGCCGACCCCATAAACATAGAAAACTCTCTTTCCTCATCAAAGCAAATTATTGTTGAGGCATCAGAAACTTTGAATTCCTTGTATGCCTGTGAAAATAACTCATTCTTAACCCTAGTGAAAGTAACAAGGATTTTTTTCTGGGCTGGTGTGATCTTGGAAGGCCAGGATTTATTTAACTTAATATGAAGTATATTTTTGAAGCTGCAGAAGCTTTAGAGTTTTTACTCTTATGCAAAAAGAGAAAGTGTTAGTGACAGTAAAAGCAAAGTAACAATAAAACATTAAAAAGCAAACCATTTAACTTTAATGCATTTTGTACAAAATGGCATTAAAATCTATCAATGCTGTTATTTTTTAATTTTAGTTATAATTTCACAACTCTGATTTTCATTTTACAACCCTTCATAATTTTTTACAAGGATAATGCATGTTCTTTTCTTGATATGGAAGGATATAGAAACACACCTTGCATTGCCAGTTACTCTTCTGAAATGGAATGACTGGAAATAATTTTGTAATATACCACAGGTACATTTCTAAGGACTTTTCCCCTTTCATTAAACCTAGTAAAACTTGGAACCAATGAACTCTTGTACCCTAGTGAGGGATGTTTTTTCTACTAATTGAAGTTCAAAATGCTTGAATACAAAATATCTGACATATCACAGCTTGAGCAAAAAATTTTTCATCCTGCATCACTTTTACCTAAGCATGTTATTTGCCTTTCAAAGGATGGGCCAGAAGAAGTAAGAATTAAAGGCGCAAAAGCAACAGAAAGCAGGAGGAAACAAATATAAACATTAATACAATATGAGAGAGAAAATGTTCTGCAAAATATTCTTTTACACTCTGGGCTCTTCTACATTTCTTGATCCTAGCCAAAAAATAGTCAACATTTGTTCAACTACTTCCATATCAGCTATTGACATTTTTTTATGTGTTTCAATAGAATATTTCAGCATGCATGTTGGTTTGTCTGCAGGGTAATTTTGCCAGCAGTAATTTTAATTTCCAAATATTTTGTATCTGCTGCTTCTTCTGTTGAATTATATGTGGTTACGCTGAGTTTTTCACATACCAGTTTAGTCTCACAAGGACAATAAGTACTGAGCCTTATGCATTTTGAAAATATCCTCCCTGGAACCTACAGAGTTTTCAAAGAAATAAAATGCCTTAGGATCACAAGCTCCACTCATTTTCTGTATGTCTATGTTTCTAGTTGCTTCTGCATTTTCAAAAATCAAATTTTCAACATAAAATATCACAGCTATCTGACATGCTGAAAGAATTTAATGTAAAGAACTATAAGCTTCAGGAAGAAGAAAATTAGCATTGTGTTTCCTTGAACTTCTTTATATTTATCATGTTTGAAACCCATTTTCCTGTATTGCTTGCACATCTCATTACAATACAGTATGTCTTTGAAAAGAAGGGACTAGTCAGAAAAAAATGTATTTATTGACAATGCATTTCAGATTTTTTTTTTGCTACAAATGACGTACCAAAGCTATATCAAGTAACTTTCATCAACATGTGTGTTTTCTATAAAAGTGTATTCTTTTCATACATAAACTCCAGGGACATATGACCCAATTTTATATATCTGAGAAGGAAGATCTTGTCCTTCCTCCAAATTTACTATATCTAGCACTATAACAGAATTATCCAGGCATTTTTCTCTAAAATTTTAAGCAGCCATCTACATTATTTATGTAGTTAGAAAGGTCTCTGAAATCAGTAAACTTTGTGTGAATTTATCCTCTACTAAAGTTATTTCTATAAATAAATAATTTCTGAAGTACAATGATATATTCAAATTCCAATTTTATAGGTGTTTTGTTTTGACCAATAAGTATGATGAAAAAAGGAGGAGTCAAAACCTGACAGTTAAAAGGAAAGAATTGGGCCATCATCTGAATAAGGTTTTTTTGTTCCCAGTTGTGATGACAGATTTAAGTGAAAACTACTGTATAGGTGGAAAGTAAATTTTTAATATTGAAACAAATGGATAATCTTTCACAAAGTTTTCTTGGTGTTATTAAAAAAAGTATATTTTTATATTTTTTGGTTTATCTTTCTCATATATTGGATGCTGCCACCACACCAGAGGGCTTTTTTAACATAAAAATCTTGTTCTTTTTTGAAACAGAGAAACCAAAATGAATGGGGGAATAGCTTTTTTTCTAAAGTTTCAGGGTAGTTATGTAAGAATCTTAGACTTACTACAGTATTTGATACAACATTTTAAAAGTGAGTTAAAAAATCTTCAGCTAATAACTCTTAGTGGGGTAGTAACCTAGAGTGAACATTTAATGGATTATTTTGTTGTTCTCACAAGAACACAGTTTCAACAAGATCACTTTGATATGCCAAATGCCTTTTTGCATTTATTGTTTGTAACACACATTTCAAACCAAACAAAAGGCACTTCTGTTATAGGCCTATTTTTTCTAAAAATAGTTCCATTTGGATTAAAATGAGAGCATGTTCATACAAAAAACCCCCATGTGCTCATGTTGTGGTGCTGAAATGAAGCTCATTTTCTCATCCTGGAAAACTGTCATTTAGCTTTATTTTCTGCAATAACATCAAATTTCTTTCATGTGTCCTTCTTAGCATAGAACAAGGCTGGGAAGCTTTCATGAAATCAGCTCACTTTGCCCTGTTGGTGTTCACTCAACAGTAATGTAACTCTAGCCATTAGCTCAAACTCTATGATTTATGTTCCCAATATACTGTATGACAAAGTACTTTTGGGGAACCTTACTGATTCTGAAGCTTATGCAAATCCTGTGGGCTAACAGAGCTTTAAAAATCATCTATGTGTATATGCCTAAGTGTGAGTATGTAAAAAAAAATTACTGAAAGTCACAATTCAAGAAGTATTTAAGCTTTGTCTTCAGAAGCCAGTTATAAGACTCTTACCTTTCTTAGTTAAAAAAGCTTCTCGTGTTCTGGGACTTTCAAGTTCTGGCATATGAGTGAGATCCAACCACTCAAGTGTTTTGACAGAGCTCATACACATATAAATTCTTTACACTACAAACCAATAGTGAACAATTAAATCTGATTTCTTCTACTATTGTCCAAGAGATATGATACAGTCTGATAACTTAGATATCCAAGGTGATAAATCTTTATGTTGCAGAATATCCATTTCCTTGACCTTGTAAACACCTCTATTTGCAATGCTTTGGTGTGTGCTCATGTAGGACTTGCTTGAGGAAAAAATACCTGTCTGGTTTCCATTTTGACCCTGACATTACTCTATTTTGACTCGATTTCTGAAGTGGGAGCAGCTTTCTGGTTGAAGTCTCTTTCTTCTTCATCTCATTACATTGTTTCTATGCCAGAAATTAAAAGTTCTTTAGGTAATGTACTCTTACATCTTGAGGCTTATCCATAGAAATAAATACTTTTATTACACTAAAGGGACTCTTTGTACTTGTCAAGATGATGCCAAAGGCTCATTAGCCAAGAACTTTAAAGAGAGAACTGGAGAGTAATTTCTAATATTGATGTGTCTACAGAATTTCTATTTTTGAACACATTTGGAGTTCTCCAAGTTTTTTTTTTTCCTAAGAAAGTTCAGGTAGAAATGAAATGAGCTATAAGATAGGCTGCAATAAAGTTTTGTCTAGCCACTACCAGATTTTCTCCATTTGTAATGCTGCTTAAGGCTGGTTTTGCACATTCCCCGATTTTTCACTCTCGTCAGATTACCAGAGTCTTTAGTTTTATATACTGCACCAATGTTCATCATTAACCCTCCTCACATATTGGGCAGTAAGTTGTGAAAGATATATAACAAAGGGTAAGTGAGAAAAAAGGAGTTCCATATTTCAGAATTTTATCTGAGTATATTAAAACATCATTCTTTGCACTGTAGAAAAAGCCTGTTTAAGTTTCAATTAATAGTTACTACATTGCACCTAATTTGTTAAAATTTAATTTTCCTTGGTCAGTAATCTTTCTATTTATTATCATAAAGTTTTAAGCTGAAGTATTGATCTACAAAATTTTAGGTTAAATATCATCATTAAACAGGAACAAAAAGGATACAAATGTTATTAAATAAGATCACTGATTCAACATGCATTTGTTTCAAGGCTTAAATATAATGTGTTTAAATGTCATCCCACCACCTCTTCATTAGCTTTTAAATGTATTTTTCGTAATGGGTGCTAAGATTCAGGAGGAAATATTGGACCTCAACATTCAATTATTCATTTTTAAGTGTTAGTTCAAACACATCATGGCATAATATCAGATGCCATACCAAACATCTAACATCAAAGTTACCTAATAACCAGAAAAGGGTGAAGAGTGTGTTATGACCTGCCCCTGATTGTGAGGGTAACTCAGGTTCTTGTTAATAGATCCATTGGGACAGGTTAGAGTGAAATGAACTTGAATGATTAGTGGTTTGGTTATTATTATATACAGTAATATAGGAATATAAAGGCATAAGGAATAAAACTGAAGAAAATGTATAAGGAGAAGAAAGAACAACAAAGGATAAGAGTAGAAAGATATCACCATGTGTGGATCTCATAGCAAGACTTGCTTCTCGCAATTCAGATAACCATAGGTCAAAATGGTGGTTATCTTCTTGATCTCTTGGGAGTGTGGAAAAGCTTGGAAAACACAGAGTTCTATGGGTTAATATACACTTAAGTTTACATGGAAACACCCAGGTACCTCCCCCGGGGTGAAGTTTTACGCTGTCTGTTGCAACACTGTGGATTATGCACAGTCCTCCTGTGGAAGGCCCCAAAAATCAGTGTGGGAACCCTTCAGGTGTCTTTGATGTTTTATGACACATTTTAATGACGTGACAGCTGCTTCTCACATCAGCATAGTTGAACCAGTTATGCCCCCTCAGAAAGGAATAACACACTCAGTCCTGTGTGTGGATGTCTCAGTATCTGCCCAGAGGGGAATTTTACAACTGAGCCAGCTGTGTAAGGGAGTTGTGATAAAAATCACTGTCCTTTCAAGACCCACCTATCTGGTTCAAAACCCATCTTGTAGTCTCAGCTGGTGGTGGGCGTTCGCTCCCTCTGCCCTATGCTGATCAGACATTTTGGCAACGCATACCCAAAACCTCCCCTCCTCCCCTTTGGCCAGGAGGTTTAAACCTGCCCCCAGCCAAGCTTGCTGCTGTCTCTGCAAATGGGCAATTGTTTTGTGTCATTTACCATCATCATGTCAGTCCCCCACAGAGCGTTAAAGAAACTTCCTTGTCTAGTCATCCAGGAGGCACTGTGGCAGTCACACCCACACTACCTGAGCTGGAGCATGGAGTAAGATGTAAATCAGAGTTAAGAAATCTCTGTTTTTTCGAGAATTATAAAATAGATAAAAGTTTGGCTGCAGGGGATCAGTACAGATATTACTCATGACAGAGTATGTTTTAGTTAAAGTTTTTATTGATGGTCTTGTACAAAAATAGGAGTGTTTCTTTCTCTGATGTTTTAAGGTATCATTATTATAGAGAAAGAGAGGTGTGTGCAATAAGGTTAGGGTGCTTTGAAAGCTATAAAGTTGTCTCATATAATGATTTTTTGTAGAAGGACATATATTTACTGACCAATAACAATATTATTTCACTACAAATTTTAAGATCAGAAGTTAAAATTTTAGAAGAATTATAAATAATTTAAAAATAAACAAACATATCAAATATAATAACATATAAAATTAAAAAATATTTATATTAAAAATATATCTATGTACAGCAGCTGATATTACATTAAGGGGAAAGCTCTGCATTCCAAAATGGGAAAGAAGAAAAACAAAGGGTGACTGACACAAGGAAGAAAAAAAGGCTATATACAACTACACAGCAAGTCACAAATAAGCTTTTAATCGTCACAGCAGTGAGGGTTTAGAACAGCTTTCCAGTAGTATTTGTGCAAGTAAGAGTTTATTCACATTTTGATGGTCCTGATGCTGTTTATGATAAAAAGTTTATGACTGATTGACTGTGATTAAATTCTTCCAGCCTGTACTTTTTATCCTGCCTTTTGGGATCTGGAGTCTGCTGACATAAAAATATGCTGTTAAAGAGGTAAAAGTTATACTTTCAAAAGTCACCTTCTCCAAAACAGTTTGTTTTATTTCCACAGACACTATAAAATACTTATTTGGCAGGAAAGATCAGAGTAAATAAAAAGGGCTTTGCCAAATTAAAGTGCAACAGAGTTAACATTCAAAAGGGTATGGCCTATATACACATCCTTGAAGTTTCTGGGTTGGTAGCTAGGATGCTGGTGTCCAGCTAAAAAGAGAGAAGACAGTTTCTGAATGATGGGTTCAGAAATCCCTAGAGGTCCTTATTTGGATTATATTTTAGTTCCATGGGTTTTCCAAGATTCCATTATCCCAGACTTTCAATGTAAACTTCTGAGGGAATTAAACCTTTGTATGACAAATCCCCTTATCATGCCTTTGCCTTTACAGGTGTCAAATTGCAAATACCATTAAAAAGATCAGATGATTTTCCTGAACTACTGAGATATCACAATTCATATACAAGTGAATTTTAAATTTATTGATTTCCTAATGCAAATTGCATAATTGAAAGGGGCCAACTCCATTCTGGTTTGTATGGTTTTATACAAGTGAGTGACTTCTTTGTTTAACCCAAGCTGCTATAGATTTGTTTCAGTGGAGGAAACAAATGACATATCTCATATACTAGTTTACTTTCTGTGCACAGAATTGGAGTGCTGTTTAAGAAGACAAAAAAATAGAGTTTATGTGTATTTTTTTTCCTGGCTCCAGGATCCACCAAGGGCCTGCAATTCTAGTATGAGCTCTGATTACTCTTAGCCAAAAATTCTTTTCTCATGTGTGAATCAAACTGGGATTATGTTTTTGCTCTGAGTTACAATTAATTCCCTCTAATGTCAACATCTTCTGTTTATAATTACACTTGTATAAAATGAGTAAAAATTCACTTAAATGAATATAGTTCTGTGCTGCATTGCTCAAAGGAATGAGAAGTGACTGTTTTGACTGTGTGTTGTAGTTCTGTTTTAGTTCAGACAAAAATGATTAATCACTAAAAAAATTGATACTGAGGCTCCCAAGGCTGATAAAATTTTCATTAAGAATAGAATTCACTTTGGGTTTTCAGTCATCCTCATTTAACTATTTAGTGCTATTTGAGATGTCTGTGGTATTTTACCTGGAATCTAACCATGGTTAGGAATTCCAAAGATGTGATGTCATGTGTTGCAGTTTCTTGGGAATGTCTTAAGTTCACTTATTATCTTTTTTTCCATTTGTGTGAAACAGTATCAAGCCAGGTATTTGTATAAGATGATATTCTACATTAGGAAAGAAGAAATGTCTAAGGAAAATATGTTGTGGGCTGAATACAGTAGTGCAGCAAAAATAAGCTGCAGCTCAGAGAGCATTTAATATTTTTATTAAAAGCGTGTGTGGTGGGAAATAGCTACAGAAGGACTTGAATAAGATTTAAAATGGTCACTTAAGACACATAGATGGAGATAGACTGCAAATAGTATGGGTAACAGCGCTGCACAGAAGTTCTTTTTAATAATTTTCATTGCTAATATATTCTTTATTCAGGCAATAGAAAATATCTTGGACTTGAGTCTGCTTGCCACTACATGTCTGTAACTAACTCTAAGTAATTTGGGATTCTACTAGCATAAAACTGATGTAAAAATTTAATCAGGACTATTACATCCTCTGGCTGTAAACCAAATATGCATTTGGATGTTCTTGTGGGAATTCCAGTAAGACTATTATTAAAAACAAACAAACAAACAAACAAAATCCCAGAACCATCCCCCCCCCAAACCCCTCCACACCCCCACACATAATGATCCATGGAGATTAATCAAAACCCTGTAGCATCTTTTCATTCTCTCTTTATTCAGTCTGCTTTCAGATATAAAAACTCAATAATAAATGAATTTCTTTCTGTTTAGTCAGTTGAATGTATTCTTGCACTCCTGAATTAACACTCCAGTAGTCAAGCTGCTCAAAGACGTGAGGTTTTAGATAGCTTACACACAAAAGAGAACTTATAAAACAACCTGCAAAGATAAGAGTAGAAATAAATAATCAGATCCAGTCTTAAATGTACTTAATAAGGAAAAGTTTGGGTAGATCACTGTTGTATGCCTAAAATCCACAGCTATTTTATAGGAAACTGCTAGGAATTTTCTTTTTTATTTCTATTGGTCTTAGAACTTTCCAGAGCCAACCGGAACCTTATGTAAGTTTACAGCAGGATTTGATGCTATGTAAAAATGAATATGTTGACCATTTATTCTATTGAAGGAGCACTGTGCTATGCATTTCCAAAACACAGTGGGGTGCAAACCTTACCTCTAAACACTTTTTGGGCTATGCAGGCAAGAAAACGGCAAAGTGTGAGAAGATAAAAAAGGGTGTTTGTCCCAGAATAGTGCTGCCCTATCTCTGTATGACCCCCCTTTTCCAGCCATCCCTTTTTCTTTCTTACATCATGTTAATATTAACAGTCTTTTCTTATTGCTAACAATTCTTGTCTGTTATTAACAAGAGTCTTTGTTGACTCTACCGTCATCTGGCTATGGGTTTTTGAGACATTTAAATTAGCCTCTCATCTTCTGGGATCTACACGGAGTGAGAAGGGCATCCTCCTGAAAGTAATTCATCCAGACAAAAGATGGTTTTCCAAGCAAGGTGGGATGAATCACACCCAGAACTTCTGTTATATCATTGATTTCAAAAGCAGTCTAAGTCACTCGTTTTGGCCAAAAAATTTACCAGCTTTGGAGTTGGGGGAAGGGTGTTAGAGGTGAGATTACATACTATGTAATCAAAACGATTTTGTTGCAGTTATGAAGAAATGGAAATTCAGCAAACTGGAAACAGCTGCATTTCTATCTCTGATAATATGAAAAAGAACAATTTATAAAAGATATTTAATGAAATAAACCAAGAAACCAGCTTTCAATTCATTCTGAATACTTTTTCCCCCTTCTTTCTGTCTACAGGTCTGCTTTTTAAAAAGACTTTTCAAAAAAAGGAAATCAAAGATTTACTTAATTTATGCTCATTTATATGATGTTTAGGAAAGCACAGGCCAATAATTTTTCTGAATATAAAAGTGGATGACAAAGAGAGGATGATAAGTGAATAATTAGATCAACAGATTGAAAAGGGTTTGGATGCCATCTCATTTAGTACAAAGATCTAATTGAATAAAAAAAAAAAATCTCTACACAAGAATATTTATGAAGTTGATCAATCGAGTTTGTTTAAAATCAAGGATTAATTATTTGAGCTGGATTAGAAAGACTCCTTTGAGAATAGATAACATTCACCTCTCAAAATTGGATTTATTTGCAGGTGATGGCTAATTATAAGTAAAGAATGTCTCTTTGCATTGCAGGCCAAAAAAACCCCCACTCCTCTAATACATATTGAAAGCCAAAGTACTCCTGACAACAACACAGAGTTGAACCACCGTGTGATAGTGCGGCAATATGCCCTGTCCTGTAGAGCACTGAGTTCATGATCAAATGGGAATTCTGCTTTGTAGACTGATGGAGGCTGGGAGGCTGTGGAGATGTAATGAAAATATTTGCCTCTGGGAGGCTTCTGTTCATGTGTAGATGTCTATCACCCACTGTGAGATAATTGAGAGTGACATGACGCAGTAACTTCACATCATAAAGACTTTCTGCTACTTGGTGGGCACTGGTGGCAGAACATTGTAAAAGAGGTATCACTTCACTATGTAATGGGATGCAAAAAAGGCTTCTCTTAAGAAGGGGCATAATTGCATATAACTGTAATCTAAAGAAAAAATACTACAAGAAAAGCAACTAGACATGGGGAAAAAAAATCCCTATTCAGTACATACTCTAATACACATTTCTCATATTTCTAATATGAGTAAATCACCTATATTTTGCAACATAGCAATCTGTAAATAATATTTCCATTGAAAAAATGCAGAAATTTTTCTCAAGGGAAAGAAAAAGCTACAAGTCTTGTAGTGTGGTATAGCATGCTATTCTCAGTATCTACTCAATATTACTCCTTATGGATGATAACCAAGTTGGAACAATTAAATTTTGATCCAATCAAATATCCTAACTCTACATCACATCCCAAAAATTCTGGCACTGGAAGCTACCAATGTGTTATGAGGATTTTCTCTATAGGTAGGATTAACAGAGCACCAATATACCATTAAAGAGCTGGTCTAATATACTTTTCAATGCCTTTAAGCCTGGTGAAATTTGTTACTGTGAAATCCTACTGACTGTATTCAGCCAAAAGGAGAGAGATTAAGAGGTGTTCGTTGACTAACATTACTAAAGTTACATTCCTGACCAAAACATGCTAGTAGCCCTTGTGAAGGTTTTATGGAAATTATAAATTATACTGGCCTTGTAACAGAAGAAAGCTGCATAGGTAAGTGACATCCCATTTTCTTGTCTAGCATTTTTCCTTTCCTTAAGCATGGAGCTGCTCCTACCATCCCTGAATAGACAGTGTGGCAATGTCAATATCCCAATACCTGGTTGACACACTGGAAAGCAGATATACAACCCATTTTATTTCCTTGTACTAGGATGCTTTATATTTATCTGTTTTAGACAAGTCAAATGTTGATTGGGATATCTTAGCTCACTTTTCCCATTGCGTTCTCCCCTTTTCCCCCATTCTCTTCTCAACTCTTCACTTCCAGCACAGCAGAATCAACCCCATCCTTTCCAAGGCAGATGTTTCAAATACTGTGTCCAAATGGGCTACAAAGACATAACCCTTTGTTCTGACCTTGCCTACTATTTTCAATTGATTCTCTAAAATGATTTAGCTTTAAAAAGAACAACTGGCCTACTCATCAAATTGTTGCTGTGCATGGTTCCAGTTAGCACCTCAATTATATCTCAAGAAAGAGCCCTCCCAGAAATTCCATGCTTTTGCACTTTCTGTACATAAGCCATTTTGTCAGCCATCTTACTCCCAGCCCTTTCTTCTTTTCTTCCCACATCTCAATTGTACATATGTCATTCTCCAGCAGTCAGACCAGGCTGGGAATGGTGTCTGGGATGGGAAGGAAAGTCTCAAAGCAAATCATGGTTCAAAAAATGAACTCTTTCATCCAGTGGACACTAGCCCAATTATGTATTTTTCAGATTTTTGAAATGCAATAAAATTAATTCAGAGGTTTTTTCTTCACCAACCTCACATCTGTATGGCAAGTGGTATGATAAAATCTTTCTAAAGCATTTATCTGAGAAATTAGTTAAGGTTTGAATAGAAGTATTGCTAAGCCCAGTTGGCTGGCTCGATTTGCTGGTTGTGACCCACCACTACTACTAATGATAACACCTTCTGCAAAAGGGTGAAAAATATTCAGTCTTTGCAGGTTTCTCTTCATCTACTTCCAGAGTTCACTCTGTAATGGGAAATTCAGGTATCTCTTTTCAGAGCTTAGGTGTTTCTGCAGACCTTTCCCAACTTTTACATTATTCCCTCTTTTTTAAAGCAGCTGAACTGGAAGGTGATACAGTAGACTCATTTAGCTCTTTAAATAGAAATTAAATTTTATAACACCCTAGTTGCCTGAGGCTACTAGGGTGTTATAAAATCCTTCCTAAGAAGGATCTTGGACTTTGGATGATTTTACTTTAAAAAGTCCCTGTCTATTACAGTATAAAATGTTTAGAAATTATGGAATGAGCAAATTTTTGTATCTTTTCTATGTATTTCCCTGCTCATTTCCATGACACTCATGAGAAATACATACTGGGATCCACATTACGTGGTGGGGAAATTTCATTTCTCCTGTGTTTCTTAGAAGAACTGGACTCCCTTTTTGGATTTTATTTCATATCTATGATTTAAATGTTATATTTTCTATCACAAGAATTGCTATGGGCATGAATCTGTAAAAGTCATTTAGAAACTTGGATTTTGGCAAGCACTCACTTAGGTTTCAGGAGATCAGGCTTCAGTTGCCAGTTCTGTTGCTGGTTTTTTGGATAACATGTCATCTCTTCTGTGCCCTAATTCCACATTTGTGAAATGAAGATGGTCACTCTGAACTACAACTGTAGAGAAGGCTGAGACAACAGAAGGTAAATATGTTTAACAAGATTAAGATATCTTAATATTTGATGAGATACAGCTTTGGCCTAGATAAGACATGGAGGGGCTCAGCTTTTTCTGTGTTTTGTTTGTGATTCAAAGACCTCATTGGGCACAAAGAATGGTTGGGTGTGCACTGTGAACCAGAAAAAACAAAACCAAAATCCATGAAGCCTGTGTCACAAATGAGTATTTTCCACTGCTTAAAGAATCATCAAAGCTTTTGTCATAAAACAGGTTTGGGTATGAAGTTAGTGTGGATTTGTGACTATAACAAAGTTATCCTTCTCTGCCAGCATGTTCTCAATCAATTCATCCCCTCGTCTGAGCTGATATTGGGCGTGGGCCTGACCCAGGTGCAGCAGCTTTGCATAGTGTCATTTGCAAATTTTCTAAGGATGCTTTGAATTTTACTAAAAATGCCATTATTGAAGAATTTATATAATATTCATTCCAATATGGACCCTTGAAGGATACCACTTGCTACTGGTTTCCATTTGAACATTGAGAAATTGTCTGAAGCATTTTGAATGCGGCCATTCTAACCAATTCCTTATCCATCTAACAGTCCATCTATCTAATCCATGTCTTCCCTACTTAGAGGTAAAAATGTTGTGGGGATCCATATCAAAATCTTACAGAAGATTAGGTAGATGTTAACCAAATCTCTTCATTTGTTCACTGTCACTCCATCCTGAAAGGCCACTGTTAGATAAGTCAGGCGGAATTCGACCTTGGTGAAGTTGTGTCAGTTTTCTCTACTCCCTTGTCCCTGTGTTCTGTGCACTTCATAATAATTTCCGGGATAATCTGTTCCATAATCTTGCCAGGGACAGAGATGAAGCTGGTAGTTCCCAGGGTCTTTCTTATTACCTTTTTTGAAAGTGGTTGTAATCTTTTCTTTTCTCCCAGTCACCAGGGACTTCATTTGGGCTGTCATGACTTTTCAAATGCAATAAAGTAGCTTAATGACTACATCTGTCAATTTTCCTGAGACCCTGGGATTCATCTTCTCAAGTCCTGTGGTCTTGGGCATGTTCAGGTTTCTCAGGTTATCTTGAAACTGCTAACTGCTCTTCTTCTATTACCAGAGGTTTAGAGACATGGGAAGAGTGATTGCCAGTAAAATCTGAGGCAAAAAATTGAATACTCATGTTGTATAACTGATAGAATAGATTTCACTGAATCCTCTGTCACATAATGCAGTAGAAATCTGAAATTAGAAGCAAGTTGATGTCTTAGTGCATGAAGCACACAACAATAATGAAAGAAAACTAACTAGATTGTTTGTTGAGAGTATGTTTCAAGTATATTTCAAAATATGCATGACCCAAGTGGTATAATATTTCTGAAGTGCAGAAAAAGAATTTTCCCATGAATGAGAGATCCATTTCTTGAAATTTTGAATGTTTAGTAAATCAATTATTCAAAATAATCCTCTTGATTTCAGCATTAACCAAATAAAATTATGATTATAATATTTTAATACAAGTCTCAGTTAGATCCAGCTCTTTCCATTTTCTATATAGTAAAGGTGCAACCATCCTGTAGTCAGAGATCTGGGTTTTCATATAGGGGCACTCAGCCTTCTGAGAATTAATTGATTTCTCCTATGTTCTAATGAACTCCAGGTGACAACCAAGCCCCATGCAGCTGCTCACTCACTCTCCCACCAGTGGAATGGGAAAGAGAATCAGAAGAGCAAAAGTGAGAAAACTTGGGGGTTGAGATAAAGATCCTTTTTAATGGGGAAAGCAAAAGCTGAACACGCAAGCAAAACAAGGAATTCATTCACCACTTCCCACAGGCAGGAAAGTTTTCTGCCATCCCTAGGAACTCAGGGTTCCATTATGCATAACAAAGTCACATGCCATCACTCTAAACATCTTCCTCACTCTTGCTCTATCTTTTATTTGCTGAAGATAATACCATAGGACATGGAACATTCCTTAGTTCAGTTGGAGCGTTCTGTGTTCCCTCCAAACTGCTTGTGCACACACAGCTTGGTCTCTGCTGGGATGGTGTCAGATGCAGAAAAGGCCTCAAGTCTCTGTAAGCACTGCTCAGCTGTAACAAGAAAATCTCTGTGTTACCAACTCTGTTTTCAGAACGTGCCCAAAACAGGACTCCATATCAGCTACTAAGAAGAAAAATTATGTCTACCCTGGCCAAAACCACCACATCTTGAAAGTCTGTGTTTGCTGGATTTAAAATGCAAATAGGACCTAGAAAATAATCAAACTTCAGTTAAAATAACACTCTGTAAACCACAAAACAAAAACTAGTACCTCTGAGACATCTAAGCATTTTTATTTCTCTCAGCAGAGGACCGATTTGGGAAAATATGTATATCTGTTCAAGCTTTTCACTGGTCACCACAGCATTGCTTCTCATGACCAGAGATTGTGTATATCCTCAGCTATTTATAATTTTCCTCTAGGTACACAAAAGACTGCAAATGGTCCTTACCTGAAATAAATAAATAAATAAATCTTTTTTCTTTGCCCCGGCATACTCTGCAGTGCGATTATATAGTGCTTCAACCAAATATGGGAAATGTAAGCAGCCTATGTCCTTGGCACTCTGTAAATCAAAAGAGGAAAAAAAAAAAGCCCAAACCAAAGCAATAATATTAAGCTTCCTCATTTGTATAGAAAAGACAAAAGGGAGATAGTAATCGAAGCGAGAAGCTTGGATTGCTTTTTGTTTTGAGTTAATAGTTGTCCTATAACCTACACATGTAGCTTGGAAGATTTGAATGCTTACTATCTCTTTGTGAATTTCTGACCCACTGAAGAAAAGCAGACTTTTATTCTAGATCCAAACCTCTGTTTTGATGAAACACCAGCTTTGTCTGAATTTTCTGGCAACTTTGTGTAAAAGAGTTTCTGGGCTTTTATAAGATACATCAGCATTATTTGGCAGAGGGTTAGCATCCTACCTTTAACATAAAGAAGACATTGTGACCAGGTATAGATGACAGGCATCTGGTCTACTGGTACCAGCTCTGCTAATGGATGGCTGAGGGAAAATATGCTAGAACCAGGTTCCATGTACACTCTCAGTGTATTTTACCTGAAGTTTTCAGAGTCAAGCCCTCAACCTTGTTATCTTCTACATTACAAAAGTATTCCTACTGAAGTCAATGAAACTAGAAAAAAAAAAAAAAAACAAGAAAATAATGACATTAAGTATAAAACTATACTAGGAGAAAAGTGTTGTTGAGGAAGTTCTTTGAAAAATAAATTTCTTTATAACTGTACCTTTGGATATCAGGACAGTCATTTATCACGATCGGTTTAGTAGTGCAAATGCATATAGGACGCTCATGATAAAAGAAATGGAATTGAAAGAGAGAAAGAATGATTGCTTACAACTACAAGTTCTTCATGACCTTGAAAATGGAAGATCACAAAGAATTCAAATATATGATGCAACATAGAAAAGATTTAAAATACTCTTAAAAGAAACAGCTGTAGCAAGATGAGAAGAAAACAGATAATTGACACCAGATGTCCCTCTCAGACAGTGATGAAAGAGTAATTACAGAGGGAGAGATAGCATCCTGCAGAGTGCAGATGAGCTTTACCAGCAGCTCTACAAGAATGCATAGAGACAAACATGACAAGTTTCACCACTTCCTACGACATAAAGAGACGTGAAGAAAAAATCTTATGTTCTTCCCTCAAAAAGAAGATAGAGAAAGTTGTGAAACCTTTAAGAGGAAAAATACCTGGAACAGATGGCATCACTAGTAATATCATAAAAGTTGGAGGGAAACCAGTAACCCAGCCAGAAAAGCTAATCAACTTGAACTATAGTGAATGAAGTGTCAAAGGACTGGAATTATACTATAATCACTCTTCTGCACTGTAAAAATGCCAAAGGTGCTAAGAGACATGCAGCCTTCTTATAGGCTTCCAACTATTTCTTATATTGTTGAGCACATTAGTTGAACAATTGACTTTTGTAACAGCTACAGTTAACTTTTGTAACAACTACCCTAAAATTGATAAAAATACTTAATAAAGCATGTTTCCTATTCATCTAATAAACTACTAAATACACATCATTTCATGAGATAAAGACTCTGTCAGACTGTCTGCACGCCTAAATAATAATATAGCAATGTATAAAAAATAAATTCCTCCAAATCAAACTCTAACAAAATGACTCAGTGCTCTACACACACTCCTTAGGGAGAGGATGAGAGGGATCATGAACTATATGTAACAGATGTTATCAGAGTGCTTAAAACTCTACTGGAAAGCAATTGCATTATAGTGTTGAGGGTGACTTGAAAATCTACAGAGAGGAGAAAATTATGAGCAAAAACTAACCTCTGAATATGTCTACATATCCCTTCTGCAGAAATTTTAATATTGATAAGAATATTTTCAATATATAACAGACAAATATTTTGCATAATTTAAACTTAGTAGTTTATAAAGGATTTTTAAAGTTACTTTGGAAGAAGTGCTCAGAATCAATCTGATTAGATTTTTTCAGTACCTGAGCCTATATAAAGATGCTCAATTTTTAGACTTAGTAACATGCATCTTTAATAAACTTCCCTGTATTTCATAGGTGCTGAATAATACTGTTACCCTATTATGTGTCTGTATCTTGTATTGCTTTTTGCATACTGAAGAAAACAGCTTTTAAATGACCTTTTACTATTTTTTTTCCTAATTTGATTCTAATTTGCTAATGCTTTGTTAGTCCAAAAACCCAACAAATTATGTTGTTCTAAAAACCAGAATTAGTTTTGAATAATATGTTCTTGACAAATATATTCTTCTATTTCCTTGGAACTTTTTGGCTAATTCTTTTCTAATCAGCTAATGTAGGCTGGAACACAGAAAGGTGAAAGAGTGCTAGAACTTTTTTGTTACACTGTCCAAATGCTTTCTGAGGAGGTCTAATTAAATAGCTCAATGTTAACACTGTATTTCTAAGATGCTCTGGAAGAATATTGACAGGACAGTGAGTGAAGAATTTAAATGTGACTTCAAATTAATTTTGTCATAGATTAGAAATATGGGATATTTTCACTCATGGGAGAGTGGAAACATTATAAAATTACACAAAGGAATGATTTGGTCATCACTAAGAGTACATTTATGCTTTAATATTAAAATGTTTTGTTCAGAAATAAATCTTAATCGGATAGAGATAGTATCTTTGTTGATAGATCAAGGCATAATTGCATCTATTCAATGAGCTTTGGATTAGAGCCATGGTGAAGTAGGTTTGTTTTTATTATCTCTTATTTTAAAAAGTGCTAGTAAAATAATTTGGATGTCAATCTAACAATTAGGCTTTCTTGAACACTTGAATTGATATGCACAAAAAGACATTTCTGCACTCAAGCTCAATGTTATTGGTGTATTTATGGTTTCCAGTGGAAATTTCAGAGGGAAAATCAAAAACCTACAAAATACGTTTCCAGTGAAGGCATGAATGTTCCACATAGGAATCTTATGGTCTTGAATAACACCATTGAGGGTACTCCATCAGGACAACTGGCAGTCCAAACAAAGAACATTACCAAACACATATGAAAGGATAATTATGCAACTGTCATTAGACAAATCAGTAGGTAGTCAAAGAAAACTCTAAGTGACAGATGGAAACATTCGTTTTCTTTTCCTTTCTCCATTTCCATTTTCTTCCCTCTCTCTGACTAGATGAGACATTTTTTACTCTGGAATTTCCTGGGAAAGTAGGGCATTAAAAATAAAGATTAATTACTTTCTCTTAACTTGAGTTCTGCAATGCTTTGTGAATTTGTCCGTAACAGGTAAATAATGAACAACGTTGTCCTCTGATAGACTCTCTTTTCCTCTGTTGAGAGTAAATATGCATGTAATCATTCTATGTCTGGCTGTGTGCAGAGAAAGACAAAAGTAATTGTAGAAATAGAACCAAACAGCATTTTCTGGGGATTTTTACACAATTTTATGAAAGGGACTAATGTCTTTCTGAAATAAAAATCTCTGCTGAGATGACTGCCTAGCTAGTTTACAATGTGTATTTCCTTTTATTCCTCTTGAAATTAATAATGTTTTCAATGGAACTATTTACATTTAAGCACAAGTTTAGGTGTTTTGCCAGGTAAGGACCTCATATTATTGTCAATTCTCTCTTAGTGTCCATAGTAGATAGGAGAAAATATAAGACCCAACTGAATAATCTCTAGAAAACAATAAAAACATAAAGCAAACCTTTTCAAAGTTTGCTCTTTGAAAAGGATTGAAATGTCAAAGCAGTTTTTGAAATTCTGGTTTGATATATTCTTGATCCAACAAAATAAAAATAACTGTAAATTATTAGATTGCAAGAAGCCAAAGGAAAAAAAAAGAAATTCAAAATGTCTGAGGGTTTTTATAATTGGTCAATTTTCCAAACCTAGTAATTTTCATATAAGCTCCACAGATTTAGAAAATTTTTCTATACTAAAAACAAAACTCAAACTGTTAATTATCACAACTGAATCCCAATGTTTCAACTTTAGTTTCCTCCATTACAAAAATCAGTTTCAAAGTCTGCCAGTATAAACTTTTTGGAATTCTCCTCTGCTCTAATACACACTCATAAATCAGGGGTATAAACCTGAGAAATGTATTACTTTTGTTTTCTAATATTTTCATGCTTTTAAAGGTAAAGAGAGAAGCAAATGATGCTCAGCAGAAATAGTAAGCATGTAAGTAAATAATATGTAGATAAAAATTGCATCACTGGTAATATTTTCTTTTCATTCAGAGGATACACATCTTGTATAGAGCCATGGAGTCATAAAATAGTTTGATTTGGAAGGGACCCTGTGGCAGTCATCCAGTCCAACCCTCTGGCAATGAACTGGGACATCTTCAAATAGATCAGGTAGCTCAGAGTCCCATTCAACTTGACCTTGAATATTTCCAGGGGTGGGACATCTACCACCTCTCTGAGCAACTTGTTTCAGTATTTCACCATCCTCATCATAAAAAATGTCTTTCTCATATCTAATTTATTTAGATGTCAACTCAGATTAAAAAGATTCACCCTAGTCCTATCACAACAGGACCTGCTAAAAAGTTTGTCTCCATCTTTTCTGTAGGCCTCCATCAAGTACTGAAAATTCTCAGTAAGAGTTTCTCTCTCTTCTCTTTTCTCTTATTTTCTCTTATTATTTTCTCCTCTCCTCTCCTCTCCTCTCCTCTCCTCTCCTCTCCTCTCCTCTCCTCTCCTCTCCTCTCCTCTCCTCTCCTCTCCTCTCCGAACCTCTCCGAACCTCTCCGAACCTCTCCGAACCTCTCTTCGAACTCTCCTCGAACTCTCCTCTCTTCGAACTCTCCTCTCCTCGAACTCTCCTCGAACTCTCCTCACCTTTTCTCATAGTAGAAGTGCTTCCTTCCTCTAATCATCTTGGTGGCCTCCTGGGGACTCTTTCCAACAGATTGATGTTCTTCCTGTGCTGAAGTTGCCAGAGCTGGATGCAGCCGTCCAAGTGGGGCATCACCAGAGACAGGTAGAGAGACAAAATCTCATCCCTCATTCTGCTGGCCATGCTGCTTTGGATGCAGCCCAGGACACAATTGATTTTCTGGGCTGCACGTGCACATTTTTGGGTCATATACAACCTCTCATCCACTGGATGGGATGAGAGGTTGCACATGAACCAACAATGTGCACTTGTTTGTTCTGTATTGATAATGGGTGTTGCCCTGATGCAGCACCTTGCACCATGGCCCCACTAATTAAGCTTGTTCTGTCCATATCATCCTGTCCTTCAGGAGTGTCAGCTGCACTTTTCTGCTTGGTACCATCTTCAAACTTGAGTCATTGAGTGCTGAGTATGCACTCAATGACTTTTCTATGTCTCTGATGAAGATGTTACAGAGCACTGTTCCCGATACGGACCCTCGGGTGTCAGCACATGCCAGCAGTGTCCACCGAGACACCGAGCCATTGTCCAATACCTTCTGCTTGTGACTGTCCAATCAATATGCAACCAAATAGGGTGAGGCACCTGGATTACCTCTGAAGATGGCCTTGGCCCCTTTCCAGTATTACTTATCCTGATTTAGTGAATGAAGTCAACAGTCCTCAAGGAAGATCATGGAAAATATTTTATTGATTCCAATATGTTCTTCACACCATTCAGTTCTTCACAGTACTCAGAAAACCTGACTTGACATCTGAGTGTGAGAACAGTAAGTGTTAAAGAGGTTTTGATCAAATCCCTTTCTAAGCTTTTTCCCCAATTGAGAAATACTTTTTAATATCCAACACATGTTTCAGTGCAAAATCAAGGCCAAAACTCTCTCAGAATAGGTAATGAAATATGTCTCTTATTTGCATCATACATTTTTGGAAAAGATATAAGCCTCACAGAGAAGAAATGAATTGTGTGAGAAAGATAACATATTCAGTTCCCTATGCTAGTAAGCTGTAGAAATATTTTAAAAAGGACCATTTTCAAGGGGCTCCCTATAAATGTTCTTTTGGTCAAGTTTTATAGATACATCCTGCTCAAAATTTAGATTTTTGTTCTAATACTTTTTTTCTTTCATAGGAACTCATCACAAATTCACTGTATATCTGAATTTTTATATCTGTCTTCTGTGGGTAAACACAAGAGCACAAATACAAATTTATATGGTGAATATGGAAGAGAAAATAAAATTTTGTTTGTTTCCTCTATGTAGTATTATGGAAATAATAGCTATATATCTATTTTCCACCTCTTCCTTCTCCACTAAAAAAGCACATATGCCCATACAGGCAGGGACATTAGTAATAGAAAACAAAAACTTGTTTTCCTTTTTCAATGTCTACATATATTTGAGACATTCATATATTCATACATAACTAATTTTTAGTTATTTTTAAACATACTGTTTCTTATTAACTCTTTGGTTTTGTGGAAAAGTAATGTGAATGTTTATTTATTGTAATTTAAAAATACCCATAGCATGCAACTATTTCAGATTGCAATAATTCCTTTTGAATGCTTCTTTTATATGGCTTGCTTATATCTAGAACCCATATTCATTTTTAGGATCAGAATTCATCTAATGGATGATGAAGATGAATTCATCATCTTCATCTCCATTAAATGGAGAGGTGACACTATTCTTGATATAAAAAAATTAATGATAACTCAATTTTTAAAATAGTCTTTACAGGCTATTCTTCAAGAGAAGAAAATATTAGTAAATTATTCAACTTTCGGCATAAAAAGGGAATATATTACTTTTTAAAATTATAATTGCTGCTTCATATTCTTCTAGATATATAAATATACCTGTAGCAAGTAATAAATATATTTTCCAAGATGTCCCTGAAGATTAGATCAAATCATGATCTGTGTTTCAGGAAACATAACTGATAGTTGTATTACAGCGGCGTGCTGATATCACTCTATTTTTTAATTCATGTTCACCAACTAATGAAGTAGGAGTAGAATTAATGGACGACTTGCCTAAATATTTGCCTGAATCGATCTGTGGCTGTTTGGAGAGGTAAATTTATTGATATTTTTTGTCATTTCAGCCTCAGAAAACTGCTCAAGATGACATCAGATCTCAGATTGTCAGGACAGAAACTAGGGCTGGCAAAGTGATCTGTCTCCTGCCCTCATTTACCTACTCAAATTTTCAAATAGATTGAGAACAATATTAAAAATATTTTAAAATTTTCATTTGCATTATTTCAGTTAGCTTCTTAAATGGTTAGCTAGAATTTTAGTGTGATTTAATTATTAGTTTATTGCCACATATTTTTTACAAACCTAAGTATAAAATGCCAGTAAACGCCTTCATGAATGTATAGGTGTCTGGTCAGTGAATCAACTCAATATTTCATTTCTCCATTATAAACTTATATTCCAAATTATATTATATCTTCCCTTTCATGAGTTTATTTTGGAGTCAAGTCAGTTTCCTATACAGCAACAACACTTTATTTTAAGTTTATATATAGTTCCTTTGATAACTGAGGTGTAGAATGCCTCCTAAACGTAACACTTGATGTGTGGTTTAGGTTATGGTCTTGTAAAAAAATACTCTTTGAATCATTTTTGACAGTTTTATAAGCCTTCTTATATCAAAGCCATCAATGAAGCATGCCTCATTAATTGTGTGAACATCTATTGCCCTTCATGTATAAGTTTCAAAGTTTGAATTCAGGTTTTTCCTTCCTGCAGTGGCATGAAGGTACTTCTCTTTCTACCAAGTGTTGCTCCACGAGAAAATGATTCATAGCTTTTCCACAGCTTTCTGAGAAGTTACTTACATGTCTTTTAAAAAAATGCAATTGACTTACGCAGTTAAAAAGGAAAATTGTAAAAAATATTGCCTGTCAGTCATTGGTTGAAAAAGAAAAGCTGAAGTGCATCCCAGAGTGTAGGCCTAACTTTGGAATGTCAGCCCAAACCTCATCCTCCTGTGGGGATAAAACAACATGGTTGTAGATCCCAAAGCTGAGAAGCCCTGTTAGATACCACAGTCAAGGCTGGGAAGACAGCAGGAGTAAAGTCATTCTACACAGAGTCTTCATTCTGTGAATGAAAAATCTACCCCACTAAGCATCTGAAAGACCAATATAGCTAGAAAATCAAAGAGCATGTTGTCTCAGCAGTGATTGCCAATTATGCTTTATCTTAATAAATATCTAAGAATAGGTAAAAATATAGTCTTATATAATGCAATATAATCTAGTATAAATATAGATGGGATGAGAAATTTGGGAAGAAGATACTATCAGTTTAATCAGGCACTTTTAAAAATATGTGAAATAGATAAAATGATAGATTCATAATTATTTAAAAAATATATACAACGGCTTAAACCCAGAGGAATAGTTAGTAAACATCTATCACTTTCTAAATGCAAGCAAAACCTCAAATTCCTTTAAATTAAAGCAAATTGCATAGAAAGACCAAATAGTGACAGCAATAATTATAAATTTCTATATTCATAGAAAACTGGGGCTTCATAATATCAAAGAATTTCCTAAAACATGTGCAGTGTATGCTAGTTTTCAATAGCTATAAATTCAAAAATTATATCCACTTATCCTTTGTTTACCAATCTTTGTCATTATAAATAAACAGAAAAGCTGCAAACATATCTTAGAGTTGAAAAAATACTAAAACCCCACCATTTATTTATAATGAAGGAGTTTAATGGACTACCCTGCAGCCTTTGCTTCTTCAGATAGACACCTCATTTTTTTTCCTCATATATTTGAGATAGGACATAACAAAAAAAAAATTTGCCTTTGGTGAAAATGTATGTACTACATTTCACATTTCTTTTCTCATCTCAGGGTGGTTAATTTGAAACAAATCTTCATATGAAAGCATAAGATAGTCATTACTGTCTTCAGTGGAAGAAAAAATTTTTCAAGTCTGGTTCAAAACAGAAATGCTGTTGGTATTTCTGAATAAGCATAAGAAAATGTATAAGTTATTTAATGTTAGAGTTAATGACATGAAACAGAATCCTAAAACTGTGGGAAACAAAACATAGGTTAACATGAGATGCAGGGCAAGAGGTTGCCATTTCTGTAAGTTGCTTATTAGGTGGTTTTAATTTGTATAATTTTTTTACCATGAAAAATGAAATATAAGGCTTGAAGGCTTTTCCTAATCTTTTAAAAAATGAGACAGGAGGCTGTGGACATTAATAGCTATTTCATAACTGAATAACCAATGGGAGTAATTTTGGACTGAACTTTGAATGGATGGAAGATCTGTCTTCCTCCATGCTTCCAAAAATTTACCACCAACTCAGACACCCAGGTGACATGCTTAGGATGGACCCAAAGCCTGCCCTACAATGTTCTGTTCTGATAATTTGGATACATTGACATTCCCTTTTGGAGATTTGACTCAAGTAAAAGATGTTGCCTAAAGATGCTACAGGTTTGAATAGTCAAAACTGGGAGGAACGACATCGAGTGCTGAGACCTTTGATACAATTTTCTCGGCATGTAAGGGCCTTTCTCTGTCTCTGGCTTCACTTTGGGAGGGGAAGTTTCTTAGAAGCCAGTATAACTGGGGCTTGTCCTTCTTGCAGTAACGGAGGCTAATTTCTTCTTTAAAAAAGCCTTGAGAAAGTGTCAGTCTGCATCTGGTAAGCAAATTATTAACTTATTTATTTATATTTTTGTTTGGTTGATTTGTTTTTGTTTTAGGGTTTGTTTTTTTTTGTTTGGGTTTGGTTTTTTTGTTTGCTTTTGGTTTTGACATTTATATTTATTTCATTAAATTACTTTTCCATTTTGTTTGTGCTTAGAGAAGATGGTCACTTGGCAGAAAACAAGCCTACTGACTCACCAGGGAAGTGCAGAAAGGATTTATGGTGTCTAATTCACACACTTTCAGTCAAAAGGGTCAAAAAGGTATGAATAGAATGGTGGTTGTAAAAGATCAAGTGGACCTTGGGAAGTAAATGCATACTGAAGACTAGTGGAGTCAAAGGCTAGCACTCTTAAAACAGATGTTTTGAACTGATTTTTTTTTTAAGATTTTAGTAGTGTAAATATTTTTTATACCTGTAAAGAATATGGTTGTGGTGTCTTACTATTCAACGGAAGGACTGACAGACGTAATAAAACACAGTAAGTCAGGAAATCTTTCTGTTAGCACTGTGGAAGCATACTTTAGAAAATCAAAAGCAGTTGGTCGTGTTGCATTTTGCTTAACCTCTGGTAGCTTCACCACTCTTACAGAGTGCTCCCTCAGTCTATGAAAAGAGGATTTCTATCTATTAAAAAAAGCATTCTTTTCCCCCACAGACAGCTGCAAGTCAATTCTGTTTTAATGGCAAAAAGAAGTGAGATGAACAATTTTTCACTCAGTGTATGCTGGCTTGACATTGTCCCAGGGTTTTGTTTCAGGCTAAAAAGCAGTATTCAAGCAAGGAATGCTTTTTATAAAATGCCCCCATCTTTTACCACAATGACTCAAACTAGGAAAACAAGAAGATATGTGTTGAGAATACAGAATGAACATTGCTCTGAACACTGATCTTTTTCTATCATATTCTTTTTCTGATACTTCTGAGTTTCCAGCTATTGAACAATGTCCAATTTCCACAGTTATCCTGGCTTAGCCCAACATTTTTGCTTGTTTAGTGCATAGAATGAAATCTAGAGTTGTATTAAACTTGATGGAAGAAACAGGTGCTTTTGAGAGAAAATAGTTTTAGCTCCTTCATGAGAAACAGGAAAAACAGAGATGTTCTTACTTTAAATCAATGGCTCAATTTGTCTATTTTCAACCTCTGGGTATATTTTAAACACCTAATGAAGTTGGACTGTCTAATGGAAAGGCAGGTTAAGTTTATGAATCTAAGAAAGTCCTTGAATTTGGTCCTTCAGGTGCTTCACAATCTCTTGGCCCATTGAATTCATAATAAAAAAACAAGGCAATATTAGGTGAGAAAGGGCTATTCTACATTTAATTAGAAACCTGAGTTTTCTGAAGCTGGATTAGTAGAAAAATAGGAGACAGAGTTATTGATCAGCTAGCAGGTAAGTGCTCCCATGACCACGTAATGAACACATCAAAGCTTTAAGACTGGTCTCTTAAAGTCTTCAAGAGTATCGGCAGGTCTGCTTGCTATGACATTCAAAGTGAAGGTGCTCAGTTGCATATGGATATATTAAAATGTATTCAGATGAAAAATGCATCTGAATGACAGGGATATGGACATGTTGCAGAAGGGAAAGAAACTAACTCAGAGGAATACTGTTTTAAATTAGTCACTCAAATGTGATCAATATGAAATAGCGTTGCAACAGCCAATGTGCCAATATTCCAGAAGTCATGGAAGAAATATTTGACTTGAGGTGGTAGTGGCAAGTGAATACTTGATTTTGACTGCTTGCAGTTACTGAAAATAAAGAAGGTATTGAACAAAGATAGCTAGTTAAGTAAATTTTAGAAAAGGAAAACTGTTTTCTTTGTGTTTACCTAAAAAAAAAGCTTTGTATTTCTTCTGCAATCGTTAAATGGTATCTTTTTATTGAACAGAAAATCAGAAATACCAAAACTGAAGTGGACTATTGTAAAAGGATTTAACAAAACAATTATATTTTTAGTTTTTCTCCTCCAGGAAATTATGCATTATGCAAATTTGTTGAAGTCCCATAAACCTGCTTAAAGAGATTAAGCTTTCCTGTAGTTTCCACTACACTAAAAATAACTACACTGACAATAATACACCTAATGCTGCAGCAGATCAGATTGGGATTTTTATTACTCGTATGACATCCTACACTTTCCAGAAGAGTTGCTTTTCATAACCATTCTGTCATGTACTCTCCCTAATTTGTTTGGAGGAAATATCTTTCTACCATTAAAATGAAATTCACTACTTGACTGAAAATCTACATTTTGAGCTAAAACAGATGGAGCCTGTTCTACCACCCATGAGTGTCTTTCTCCCCATCTAGAATAGCATGCAAAGCTTATGTGATGCTCATAAGATCATTTGAATGGCTGCATTGATACTTCTCTCTTGGTAAAGACACTTACAAGAAAACATCATTTCTAGTTTCAGTCCTGAAACTAACAGCTTTCCATCTCTTCAGGTCCTATAAAAAGCCAGGTTCAGAAATCAGTAAAATATTGCTTCCAGTCTATTATCCCTTCTGCAGTTACATACAGGCTCATAAATGCAACAGAAGTGACAGAAGCAATTAGGAGATCTCAAAACAGTCATCCATTCTTTGATATGGTATAGATCTTTAGAGCTGTTTTTTTTTTTTGATAAATCAATATTTGAAAACTTATAAATCTGTCTTGGACATGTAGGCATGCTTTTTAAAGATTTCAAGTCTCAAAAGAGGCAGATTGTACAGCTGCCTATGTAGATAAACTGATGGAGGAAATTACACCTTGGTGCTGAATTCAGCCTCAGGTTTGGCGAGGTTCAGGAGCACAGCATGAAAACATTTAATGGACTGGCAACCACTGATGTAAGCAGAGACTGCTTTCTGGTCATGGTGGAATCAAGGGAATTTGAGGTTTTCATTACTTTGCAGTGCCAAGATATTGATTTGCAGATAATGGCAACAGAAGAAATATAGCAATTTATTTTGCAAGGCCTTGATTCCTGGCTTTATAACAAAATGTTTATATTATATCAGATCTCAGTAGAAGTTAGATGGCTAATCTATTGTGTGTTTTGTTCTCCGCATTTTCTTACTGCTCTGTTTTTGCTATATGTGCTTAGAATATGTAATACTTGCAGTTCTCTAGAACTATTTCACTTTTGACTTCCAGTTGCTGGAATTTTATCTTCAGCTTTTAATATTTTAATAAGGCAGACTGATTTTAAAATATCTGTCCTAATAATATCTATCTAGTCTGTGAGAACAATGACCTTGACCAACCATGGAAGTTGGATATTCACAATCTGAGTTGAATTCTGATGTAATTGTATTTAAATCTGAGGATTTTCTCAGTCTTCTTTTGCTTTAGCTCAATACTATCCTTCCTGTATCTGTGATTATGTCTAGTTGATTCAAATTTACTTCAAAGTTGTTTTATTTTATCTACAATAGTTTTATGGAAGACACAAATAATATTTAAGACTGAGTATGTTATATAAAATGTAGATAAAAACAACATAGTTTAATCACAAAAATATGAAACTAGTTTGTGTGTGTCATTGGTATGGGCACATCAGCTTCTCCTACCTACCTGGGCAACTTAACCATATATATCCTCTTTCTCTGCAAATTTACAGTCAGAAAGACATTGAGAAAAAGACAACATTAAGGATGGCATGTTTTATTTAATTATCATCTAAATAAGCTGCTTCTGCAACATCAAGATATATTTAGACATTCCTCTAAATCCGTGAATTTCTGCTGTGCTCTTTTAAAGACACCAGCCTGTTAGAGCACGCAGCAAGTATATTTTCATGATATTCTTGCACTGTGAACACTGAGGATAGTTCTGAGTCAGTAAAGGGATTTAGACTTTCTGAAGGATCTTATATAAGCATAAGATTTACAGTTTAGAGATGCAAACAATATTCAGCCCAAAGCCAGGCTACCCTACACTGAAAAAATGTTCCTGTGTAATGGGTTGAAACTTCTCAGTCTCTGAGTTAACCTAATCTCAACTAAACCTTCCAGTTTCCTGCAGTGTATTCTTTTGTGAATAAAATTAATATTAGTCTTAATCTCCACAGAAGGAGCTCCCATAACATTAACATCTAAAAAGTTCACTTCAAAGTCCAATGTTTATGGGGAAAGGAAAGGATTGAAATGAAAATCTCTGCAGAAGGGTATGGGGCTAAAAGAGATCTTCAGTCTTCTATACAGGCAAGTCCTTCCTAGCTACTCTCTGTCAGTGAAATGAGTCAAACAAGAAGACTGAACATTGCCATAGAGAGCCCAGACCACTACAGCTCAGCTTGATAAAATACATAGTCCATACACAGGTGAGGGATGGTGCAGACGGTTGCATCAGAGTGTGTGAAAAAGTAAGGCTCATCCTGAGAGTATCTTGTGAGCAAAGTATAAAGTCTTGCTCTGTTGTACAGTGACATGAGATTTCAGTTTCATTTCATGGCAAAATCAGTGATACAAATTTTTCTGTAAGTGCAGCAAATTATCTTTTTTTTTTTTTTTGGTGTTTCATTTGCTTCTATTGAGATAGAATTGTCAGAATCTTGCTAATATACCTACATTGAAGTAACATAGAAACCATCAATGTACTGGATGAAAACTTCAGGACAGAATTTTAAATACTTCAGTAATCACATCATGTGTCACATAATATTAATGCACAAAAAGTGGGCAATTTCCACCTGTGCTGCATTCTGAAAAAGTCCACAGATTTTGAGGTGAACACAACGCTGAACCTATCAGACTTTCCAAATTGAGTACAAGTCTGTTAATACACAATTATGGAAATTATCTACTTAATCATGGAAAAAAACCAAACAACTCCAGTCAGAAAAAATTTACCAAAGGATTAAGACATCCAAAAGAGTTGATCACAGAATTACAGGATCAGTGATGAAATTCCCATGATTGCCATAATTTTTAGTGTTGACATAAGAAATTAAAAACTGCTGCATAAATCTAGGTGCTGCAAGCCATTTGTGGTGTGATGTGTACATATACAGAACAAATCCTCTACACATAGAAAGATTAAAAATTCCTCACAACTCAAAGATAACTTCACATCATATTGGCTGGTTTATATGCCATGGGGGGGCCTCCATTCCATTAGCTCATAAATTGTAGAGATTTTTAAGTTTTTAGCTCTTATTTATGAATGAAATCATATTGGCTCCATAACTTAAATGCAAAAGCAGTTCCTCACCTGATACTTTGTAATTCCCTTCTCTTTCCTTCTGTAGATTTTTATGATTAAAAAAATGAACAATTCTATTTACTAAATTCACTCTGGAATTTATACTGACATTATTTCAGAAACATTTCTGAATTTAGTCCTCTAGCAAGTGAAACACCATGTGTTATCAGGGTTAGTTAAAAAGAGAAAGCAAAAGAGAAACAAGCAAATGGTTCCTAAAACAAAGAAGAATACAGATGTTATGTCATGGAAAATGAATATATTTGCATTAATTGTTTAACTAACCTATATAAGAATCAAACATTTGTTTTGGGCTGATGGAAAACAACCCCTGTCAGAAAAGTATTGAATACAAGAAAGGAGAAAAAGTAACCATTAATGTGTACTTCTTTACTCTCCAAATTGTAAATTGAACATTGAAATTTAAATACATTCTTTGCTTAGAAACAGATGAAGAAAAGTGGTTGAAAATCTTCCAGATACTTTCTGTCAGTGATGACCTATGCCCTTTTTGCTAACCTGCCTTGCCCCTGTACTTAACTCTGTTCTACCTCAATTTCCAACATATAAACTTGAAGAAAATAAATATACCAAGGTTGTGATCTCTGAAAGGCTCTCTCTTCGCTACTTGATTGTCATGTTTTAGGAATGCTAACACTGTTTCCTCCTTCAATCCCATTTTTCTCTTTCACTCAGTTCTTGCTTTATTTTTTAGCCTCAGTGGTATTGAGAGTTAAAACTGCAGGATCAACATTGCAAACATCAAACATTGAAAACTATGATATGAACAACAGTCTTAAAAGCACATAACAAGGGAATTATTTTGAGTTATTTTAGTTGACCTCTGGTATTTAGATTCTCAGGATAGACCTGGGTTATTTTTATCTACAGAAAGAGGCGGTTCAGAAAATAGCTTTGTACAGTATTTATGAATTACACTGTGATGTTAGCTGGTTTTTTTTTTTTTTTGTGTGTGTGTGTGTGTGTGTGTGTGTGTGTGTGTGTGTGTGTGTGTGTGTAAACCCTCCTGATGTTCTTGTTATTACAAAGCTTGAGTTGAACTGTAAATTGAAATATTTATGCAAAAATCCCATTAAAATATGCCAAGTCATCTTCAGGGTCAGAGCTCCCATAGCTGTCCTGGTGTCATTGAGCTGCAACATCACCTCCTCAAAGACAATGAGGGAAACTCCCAGGTACTCTTGCACACGTTCACCCACACAGCATAAGGATGAGTCTGAAGTGGGTGTGGAAAGACAGTTGCAGCTCATCTTTCCTCAGGTGAAGTAGCAGGGACCTTCTTCTGTCCTGGTGGTTCTCTGGTCCTACCCCACAGGTGGTCTGAGTGCCACTCTTCATACTTCTTACAAGTGGCCCATATACTGCACTGTAAAAATCCTGTCGATGACTGTCGGAAAACAGGAAAGATGAAGCTCATTAAAATGAAAGAGCTATCGCAGATGCACGTAAGAGGATCAGAAAACAAATACTAGGCACACATACCTCACTGTGATTCAATTCTCTCATTTTCCTCTTCACAAAATACACTGCTCTTCTTTTTAATTTTTTTTCTTTGTCCCTTTAGAGAGCACCTGGAAAGCAAAAATGAGACATTCTTCTAGTGATTAACTGGCATCTAGACAAAATTACTGACAAAAGTTTTTGAAAATATCTTCTGATTTCATACATCTCTGTTCTTGAGATCCAATTTAATATTCCTCAGAACACCATGTTTTCATAATCTTGAACATTTCTTCTCATAAAGAGCCCTTAATATGCCTCTTAGATCACCTCAAGGTGCTTTTACTTGCGCATGAGAAAATGAAAGCATCCAAAATCAAAGAGAGAGCAAAGACTAAGCTGTGATGCTCAAAGCTTGCAGCATGATTGCTACTTCTCTCTGCTAAAGAAAAGAAGGAAGCACTGGCAGTGATTTTTTTAATACAGGTATTTTTCACCCTCTGCATCTCAAATGTGTTTTTCAGATGTGTTGTTCAGATGCAGATGCAGAATCTGTTTGACCTTACTCTTCACTTCATGGGAATTTATTGTGTGGTGTGATTGATTTTCACCACTTTGTATCAATTGTCAATAACCCTCCCAGGTTTGCTGTGGACTAATATACTCCAGGCCAGAGGTAACCTGTTGTATACTGAGCTGATGTAATACTTGAGTACATACTATTGTCACTGTGCAGTCATTTAAATTGTGGGTGAGTCATGAAACCACTTTTTTCTTGCAAAAAACAGGTATATTTCCTACAATTACTTCATTCAGTAATTTGCTGTTCTGCACTTATAAGCACTTAAATATTCTGAAACAAGAGAAATAAAATTTGCAATTTATGAACAACCATGCCTTTCAGGACAAAAAGCTAATAATTAAGGGGCTAGATTATGAATCTTTTCTTAATACTGCAAAGTACCTATTTATGGAAGCGACTAGGTCTCAGCTGAGCATGTGCACACAGGGGTAAAACCTAGGTTGTTTAAGTAATGTCAGTCTGCCCCTGCAATTTTAAAGGTTATTATACAGCTAATGAGGACTAGCAAGTCATGACGTGACAGAAGTCTTTTGCTCTGCAGCTGACACTAACTTGCCAAAAGGTACTTGATTAATTATAACATTGTAAGATAATGCCTTGTGAGCCCATACCAGGCAAATTACTCTTCACGGAGCACTGACAGTGCATCTCTCTTCCACCTATGTAATTTATTCTAAGTGCAGCAGTCACAGGAAACACACAGCCTCCTAAAATTATAGCTGCGAAATGACAAACACAAAGCAAACTAGATTGCAAGCTTGAAACCATTTCTCATGGGGTGTAATTATAATCACACATCAATCCTCCAGAAGGAATAACATGCTATGGAAAAACCAATGCAAAACTTCATTATCTGTCACCTATGCTAAAACATACTTCACCCTTTCTGATTACCATTGTTTCCTTTCTCATATATTTGAAACAAAATAAAAACCCACAACAGTGCATACCTTGCAGCAATGTTTCTATGTTGTGACCTGAGTTATGCCTGCACTGGTTTCCAACAAGCTTCAATTTTTAAATAATATGTAATGGCAGTGCTGTATTTTCAGAGGTAAGAACATATGAAGTTTCTGTCATTCAGCATTTAAAAAAAAAGACTCCCGCAAAACAAAACCAGAAAAGAACCCGGGAAAGATATTGTTATGACATTGCAATGCAATTTTTTAGCAGGTCAGAATGACCTGCCCAATTCAAAAGGGAAAAGAAAAACCTGGAGTATTCAGAGCTGCTAAAATAAAATTTAAAGCCTCTAGAAATGAAAAGGATTAGACATCCTTATGTCACTATTATTAGGAAACAATTTTTCTTAGATGGCCTAAGAAGGAGTAGACCCTTGGGGTGAAGCTGAAGTCACAAGTCTTTTTAGTAATTAATTACTTCCCTTCATGAAGTACATCTGGATAGAAAGAATCATATTATTTCTCATCATAAGTATTAATTTTCTCAGTGTGAGATGTCTGCAATGTGGCAATTGAGCAGGAGAAAATTTTGTCTAAGATCACAAAACAGCTGTCATCATCACTAGGCATCTATAGACTTTTCACCATTAAACTCTTTCATGTTGAAGAGGTCCAAAGCCTTCTATAAAAGAAGGGAGAAGAGTAAACCACTAGAAAAAATGCTAGAAATGCTTTGCAAATTAAAGATTGTTTTGTAAGATAACAGCACTCAGAAAATGTATAAAGGACCTTGCAAAGAAAACATAATAACACGAAAAACCCTATCAGAAATCCTAACAAGTAGAGAGAGAAAAATGAGATTTGACTCTAAGCTTATTTAGTGTATCAGTGAGTTTATTGAAATGGACTTATCTCAGATCTTAGGTAATGGATAAAATTTTAATATGAACATTAAAGAACTACAATGCTATTAAGAATCTTTCTGAATCTGGCTCAATTCATGAGCCACACAGACTATTTTGTGCTCCAGTGACAACAGACATTGTTCTAACAATGAGTACCTGCCTTACTAGGAGGTGTAATTGTCCATAGTGCCACTCAGAAAGAGAATATAATGGAAATATTTGAGTGGATTAAATAGTTTCTCTTGGTATTAAAATACAGCAAGCAGTCAGTGAAGGTAAACATGTGAGAAACGTTAAACAAAAATGTAGGCCTAAGCAATGTATAGTAATTAAATTCACAAGCCACTCAATTCTTGCAGAGAAAAGTAAAATAATTTCTAGAGCTTATGACGCGGTAGTGGAATTATACTCCTGTGTTCATTATTTTCAGGTTATAGTCTCCAGTTAATACATCATTGGTGATAAAGTGTCATGTAACATTCTCACTTGTAGATCACATTAACAAGATCAATCTTTTGCTAATGTAGAAGTACTCTCAGAAATAGAGATAAATTATCCCTGGAAAAACACAGGGCTTATGTGGTAGATATGTATATTCCATGGGTTTTTCTTAAGTGCTATAGGAATATTGACAAAATTTGTCATTAAAACCCACCTCAGTTACTTTTAACCTTGTAGAGGACTTCAGACAATGTGGCTGACATTTCCTACATTTTTTTTTCTTTGGGAATTTCAGCATATGCAATTCATTATAGAAATGGATAAATAACAAAAACATATCAATATTTAAAGCTATGCATTATTTCCTGGAATTGCCTTGGTCTGGCAGTTGAAATTTGTCACAGACATAGGCCACACTGAAAAATCTACAGCCTTGTTTTAGGAAGAAAATATGTTTGTCAAGATCTGGGCATCTGAGAACAGTTGTATATGCATACATATTATAGACTGTGCTTTAAGTGAAAAAGATTGACCCAGAAGCTATGTTATCCTAGGAGTACAATTGGAAAGAGAGCTAGTGAAAAGTTTCCACACACCAAAATTTAAAAAGTTTCATTTTTAGCTGCTAAATGTGTATTTGGAGTAAATATGGATGTTCTATTTTGCAGAATAACTTGCAACATGTACTTGAAGACTAGTTTTACCAAGTTGCACACAAAATTTCACATGTGGCCGTGTACCATTCTCACCCAGAAGAAGAAATTATTTGCTTTTTTTGACCTTTTTTTTTTAGCCAGGTCTCTGACAATAAGGCATTTCTGCAACTGTATAATCAGGTCATACAAGAATGTGATACTTAAATGTTAAAAGCTTTTGCTAAATTTCAGCTCATATGCTTCTTTCTCCATGTTTCTCTCATCTGCATCATCTCAGGGAGTATGGATCTCCATTTGGAAAATTAAAAGAAAGCGTTTAAAGGGACAGGATACCTGGTGGGAGATCCAGGTACCATCTTCTTAGACAGAATATCCTAGCTATCCACATCGAGAAGATGTGGAAATTGACATCCACTTACATAGCTGTGCATGCTTTCTCAGAAGGGACTTGTATTTGCAAATTGCACAAAAAGCCCTTTTGATGGTACCTTCAACTCATGTTATTTTAAAAAGAGAAAGTCAAAAAGAGATTTAGCATGACTTCAATAAAACAGGAAGGTCTTGGTGAAGAAGAGAAAGAAAACGGTCACAGAAATCACAGGTTATTCACTGAGATGCTATGAATCTCAGGGAAAAAATGTTCAGCTTACATCCTTTGACTCCAGTCAACATCAAAACTTGATTTCTGCATCTATGAATAGCAAGCAGTTAATGAACTATAGTTTCAAAATCAATTTCTGCAATTCTGTGGATAAACCGGACCACAAGATTCTTACAAAATGTTAGTAAACCCACCTTTTAAGTATTCTTCTGGGAGTAATCCACCCAGGCTCTGATCCAACAGATGCACTCAGAGCTCTGCACTCCCTCTGCTCACACACAGCCTCACTGCAGGCATGGCTCACTGACCCTAGTTCCTTCTCCAGAGAGGATGGATTGCCCCATTTACCCTGTTTCCAAGGCCTCTCCAGGCTAGCATATGGCCTTGCAGCTGCCCAGAACCCACCAACATGCTGGTGGGAAAGCTCCTGCTCCCCCAAACACTGTGGGATGGAGGTCCCACATGTTGCTGCACACCGCCATCAGCTGATTGTCAGCTTCCTCATTGATAACTTCTTCAGAGAATCGTTGACTTAAGTGAAAATATCCCCATCGGTGGGATCTTGGGAACTTGCAGCCAGGCAGAGGGGCTGCCCTCCCACTCCTGCCAGGACACTTGCTGCTCCCGCTCACTGCCACACAGAGGAGATGTTATGTGTGGTGCCCACTGCCACACAGGGCTCCCAGGCTGCTCACACAGCTATCAGGAAATTGTGGGTATTAGAGAAAGGTGGAAAGAAATGGATAGAGGGCAGCTCATTTTGAGGAAGAGGGAAACTACTCAGTCCCAAAGCAGACCAAAAACAGCAGTGGGAACAGCATGAGTTAGGAGTCTCCAATTTTTCATTCACCAAGCAGGCTTTTCAGCTGCTGCAGGTTTTCAACATCATCTGCATCCTTGCCATGAGGCATCACTTCATAATAGGGTGACTCCTTTTGCATAAATGTGCTGTGCAGGGTGAGTAAACCTGGTAGGAGCTCAAGTGGAAAGCTGCCTTTTGGGACAGGATGTGCTTGCCATGTGCATTTAGTGAGAGATATATGTTGTCAGCATTTCAGCGGCAAACAAATAAAGGAATAATAATAATAATAACCACATTACCAATACTGCGTGACTGCCCCAAATTACAGCAACATTAATTAAAATTACCCTGTAAGATATGGAATTTTAAAATCTGTCTCTTGTGTACTCCCATGAAGTAAACTCAGAAGGTTTACAAAGGGAACATACTCTGAGCTGGCAGCTTCATTCTAAATACAAAAGGGAGATGAAAGCAGTAGCTGTAAAGAATTTTCAGAGCCTCATTTTATAATTATTTTGAAATCTTAGATAACAGTAAAAACAAAAGAGAGATCTAGAAGCTGTCCACATGCATTACAAGGATGAGTTAATTCTGTTCCTGTGATGTACCTTATCAGAGTTTTACAAAAATACCTTTCTGTACAGAAGTGTCTCTCCTCAAAAAAAAAAGTCAGCTGACAAGCTCTGTCTTTTTTATACAGGATCTTTAAATTTTTTTAATTGTCTGATTTTATTTAATTAAAGTGATATATATAATTTTCTGTCCTCTTCTTTTCTTGGTACTCTTCTGCCTTTAATTGAATAGTCACACAAATCAATTACTAAAAGAATTTGAATAGTCTGCAAATTTTCAAAGCAACATGGTATTTGCTGTTTCTGTGTACTGGCTAATATGTTATAAATGTGGAGATATATACTGGATGATCCAAAAAATGTATAAATTTGTATAACATACCTTATACATCCTGATGGCAAGAGCAGTTCTTATATTTTGCTCTTCCCCATTGTTTTCTCTGGTTCTTCATTGTGAAAGTTTTATCCTCTGCTTCTCAAATTCTGCAGGTTCTTTGAGGCATAAAGGGTCTGCTTCTCTGTCCCCCAGCCAGATGACGCATCTGCACTCCACATTACGATAATACACAGTCACACACTATCCTTATGCAAACTTTTTCCTTCAGGGAAGAGATGATGGTAGGTAGCTCTGGAAGGGACCCAGATCTCAGAGCTGGGGTCTGGAGACACGCTGCAGCTGCGCCTGAATTGAGGTTTAGGTGTTGTCCAACTGTTCAAGAATTCAGAAAGAAAAGCACGAAGAATCTCTAAATTCTTTTTAGAAAGTGTGGCTGTACTTTGTTTGTACTCCAGAGCCCAACAGAAAATCCATTTAATCACTGAAAAGGAATAAACAAGGGACTAGTAACTTCACCATAAATACAGAAAGTTTTAAAGGCTGGAGGTACACTTCAGTAGTCATCATTAACCTGATTTAAGGAAAAAACCCCACAACTTTTCAGTTATGTATATAGGAAAAGTTTGAGTGGTATTGGCTCACTTATCCATTTGTATCTTTATCTCCACATTCTTAGTCACAGCTCTCATTGTAAGTAATATGCTTCAAGTCCTTCTATGCCATGTAAAACTAAAAGATAAAAATATATTGGGAAAAAAATTTTCTTGCAAAATATCAGAACTTACATTTTTAGAAAGCCTGAAAATCATCTGAACAAATGATTTACAAGAAATAATTGACTTGGTTTTTTTTTTTTTTTGTCATTCTGAAGATTAACACAAAACTGTAGAATATGCTCAATAATGTACATAATTCACTGAGTACTTCACAAAAATGTTTTTCATTGCAGGGAACATTCACATCAAATTGCAGTCATTACTACTGTATGTGCAATTAAGACTGTTTAAATTTATATTACTTATGTTATAAAAAGATGTGTATTGCATTTTATTTCCATATTCTCAGTTTGCAATCCTCATTGCCTACTGTAAGAGAAGTATAATCCAGAATGAGATGCAAAGCTATCTAATCTCTGAGATGGGTCAAATTGTCAGTTTCACAATTCAACATTAAAAGCTGAATTTATCATAGAAGCAATGTATGTTCATACTGGTTGTTATTCATGACAGCCACATTTCTGTTTCAGATGCCATGTTACTCATGGAACTGTGAGTTCATAGGAGGAAAAATAATCCTGACAATTCAAAGGTTTTTTTTCAGTTTAAAATAATTTTTTTTCTCCTGAATATATGTAATATTTATTACACTTACTACACAAGTGGATGAGGAAAAAAAAAAGACCCCTTTCTCAAGGTCACACAGAAATCCATTCCAGCACTGCTGGAAAGACAAATTCTGGATTTATCTTGTTTCTATCTAGAGGTAAGGAGAAATATACTAAGTGAAAATACAAATTATGCATTAGATTATCAAAACTCTTAAGGAAACCATAGGTAAGCTAGCTATAGGTATAACAAGCACATAGGTATAACAAAATTTGAAAGCAAAGCTTGGCTGCAGAGTCCCACTAAGTGGCCATTCCTCTGTGGATGTGAAAAGCTGTGATGTTTTACACATCATGCTATTAGGAGAATTAACAGGGTTATTCTACAGCCAAGTTGACTGTCATGTGTGTAATGCAGATCTAAAAATGCTTCAGAATATTTATGAATTATTTTTTGCTGGATAACTGCACTAACTACACTTTTAAATGTCATTAGAAGAGTTAAACAAAAATAAATTTTTGAAAACCTCATCCTTCACTGAGCCAAGTCACCATCCTAAACCAATTGCCCTCCATGAATTGCATGCAAATATAACATGTATACTGAACATGCATTGTTATAATACTGGTCTTACCCATTTCATTATTATGCACTAAGTCAGAATTTGGAGCTATTTTAAGATCATAGGGTTATAACCAGAGTTTATTCTTAGATATGTTGATGCCCACTCTCCATCACCTGACAAAACCCTTGTTCCTTCCCTAATGAAGACTTTCACCTTGAATGATGCAGCTGGACTCCTTTTACTGGGAAAAAAATCAACTGTCTACAAGTCAAATTAAAAGTCATCATTTGAGAGGAGGAAGAGGCTATAAACAGTGAGAATGTCATGGAGAGGGACAAGGTAGTGTTTAATCTAATGCATAGAGGTACCTTTTCTGATTTGACATTTCAGTTTGCAGTTCTCAATCTCAGCCAGATTTCTGCTGTCTCACAAACCACTGCTACAAAGAGCAGGATATTTTACTGAAACCCTTAGGAAAAATAACCAAAACTATAATGAAATTATTGGATATTCTTTGTGCTTTCTGTAGCCTTTCATGCTGTATCTGCGTTACAAAGCTCAGAATATTGTCTCCCTCAACTTCAGCAAGGCTTTTGGTGCTGTCACCCATAATATCCCAATAGGTAAGCTCAGGAAATGCAATTAGATGAAAGGAAAGTGAGGTGCATCAAGAACTGGCTGAATGGCAGACCTCAGAGTGCCATGATCAGCAAAGCAATACCCAGTTGGAGGTGTGTAGTCAGTGGTGTTTCAACACTGGCTCCAGTCTTATTCAAGTTGTTTAATGATGACCTGGACAAAGAGATAGAACCTGAGCATGTTTGCTGATGGTACAAAACTGGGGGAGTGGCTCATACACCTGAAGGCTGTGCTGCTCTTCAGCAGGACCCAGATAGGCTGAATTGTTGGGCAAAGAGAAACACAGTGAGATTCAACAAGGGCCAGTGCAGGGTCCTGCACCTGGGGAGAAATAACCCCAAGCACCAGCACAGACTGGGGCTCAACCTACTAGAGAGCAGCTCTGCAGAGAAGGACCTGGGAGTCTTGGTGGGTTGGAAGCTGACCATGAGCCAGCAGCATCCTTGTGGCCAAGAGGGCCACTGGTACCTTGGGGTGTAGCAGGAAGCAGGCAGTCAGTGGGTGGAGGGAGTTGATCTTGCCTCTCTGCTTGGCCTGAATTAGGCCACATTTGAAATGTGTGCAGTTCTGGGACCCTCAGTAAAAGACTTAAAGAGAGAGGGTCCAGTGCATGGTCAAAAATACGGTGAAGGATCTGGAGCATCTCTCATATGAGAAGAGATGGAGAGACATGGGCCTCTTTAGTCTAGAGAAGAGAGAGAAAGGTCTTAGTAGTTCAAATAAATATCTTGAAGGTGAGTGTTAAGAGAATGGTGCAAGTCTTCTCAGTGGTGTGCAGTGACAAGATGAGGATAAACTAAAACACAAGTGGTTTCATCTTAGCAAGAGGAATTTCTTTACCATACCTTGGCATATGGGTTGGATTAGATGATCTCTAAGGTCCATTAGATGAGGCCCCCTGTCAACCCTAATGACTCTGGGATTCTGTGATATGCACTACTCTCAGAGTATTTCCTGCACCCCAGTCTTCACAGAAGGAAAATAACCCACTCCTGTTCTGAGTAGCAGCCACAGTGTACTGCTTTAACACATGCCCATGAAGGATAAACAGGAGTCCACAATCCACTTCTATGAAAGGACCCTCTTTAGCAGATAAATGATGGCTTGGAGGGTCCTCTCTACTCCCAAATTTGTTCCCAAAAAATGTTTGGGTTTGACCACATAAAGTATTCATCTAATAAGCCTTACTTTATAATCTAGCTCTACTGTCTGGTACAACAGCTTTAATAAGAAAGAAATTTATGAGATAGCAAAAAATCACAGAGAATGGAAAAAAGTGTTTCTCTTTTACACATTGGAGAAAAATAGCTAGAACATGAGGAAAAATCAAAGTGAAAAAGAATTTAATGTTATTATTTTTTCATTGGAAATGTCCAAACTCTGTTAATCAAGAGGTCACATCACTAAAGCCTCGGATACAGGTAGCTACTGGCTGCTGCCTCACTGCTGATGACCACTTCACAACCCTTATTGTGGCTCAGCCTGTGCACTGCAGGTTGGGATAAGTCAAAAGCCTCTTCCTTGGGCAAATAAGAAGAATTAGGCTCAATTTGAACTTGTAATTTTTCCTAATCTTCAGTACGTTATTAGAAAAATAAGCATACAGTATCAAGTAAAACTTATTTTACGTTTCCTTACTGAACAATACAAAAAGAATTTTTATTCTAACTTAACTGAGACCCCACTGGTAACTGAGCTGTTAAGCAGAGCTATCTGGAAGTCATTTACAGTCCTCACAGGGGGTCTGTCTGCAGACTTAATTTCAGATCTTTAACATGCTGTATCAGTTTATGCCTTTTAAATTATCATCTGATAAACTCAACAAAAAGAATCTTTTGTACAAAGAATAAGCTGTAACACATCTTTGGGAATGATTGTTTTTGCAAAGGTTTGTGTTCTAGGGAGCTTAGTGGGAAACAACTGTTATTACATTCCAGCAGTTACAGATTGTGCAAGTAAAACCTGACTGAAAAATTAAATAGTATTTGAATGTATTTTAACGTTGTTTTATGTGTTTTTCTCACACCATATGTCTGAGGACTGAAATCTAACAAAAGAAATAAATTTATCCACAAAAAAGCTTTAGCACAATTGAAAATTCTCTATTTGTGAGATCATTTTTTACCCCAAAATATTACTTTCTTCTTTTAAACTAACTTCTCTATGGAGAAAAAAAGATACCCATTGTTCTGTTCAGCCTTCTTTTAATAGTAAGGACATAATGTATATTATGGTGCTGTTATTAGTATCATGTTGGTACTTCAGCACCAATTCATACAGGTTTGGATTCCAAATAGCTAATAGTTCTTCTTTAAAGAGCTTACAAAGCAAAAAAGCTGAAATAAAAAGGAAGAAATGAGTAAAACCAGCCAGAATGTGTCTACAAACAGGTTGACGATGATTTTTATTGGTATACAATATATCCATCAACATATTTAGCAGATACAGGGGAACATAACAAACAGAAAAAAAGCAAATGAGACACACATATGATTGTAGGTAAAGCTGTAATGGGAACGAATAGTGTTTTTTCCTGGAAATAAAACAGTACAAAAAACCAATTCTGAACCTAAATAAAATTTATTTGGTAATAAAACAGTACAAAAAAACAAAACCTGAACCAATTCTTTGAGAGAAGCCAAGACATACATATGCCAAGAAATACATTTCCAGCATGCTAATATCTTCTTTCTCTACTTTTTCCTCTTTATTTTAGCCATGTGTCTGTAGGTGAGTACCTCTAGAAGGATTCTAGATTTTCTGATTGTGGATGGTGGTGTTTCATGTCTGAATACAAAGCAAGGTGTGTATATATATACATATATATATATCTATATATATATATATATATGTCTATATCTAAATTTTTCAATTATAATGGTAATCTTAAGCCCCCAGCCAGATATGACACAGGACTAAAACATATTCTCTTCAAGAGCGATGCTTCAAAACAATTTTCCCTAAGGAACACTAATGTTAAAAATTATAATTTCTCAATTAAGGTGACAGCTGATTATGAAAGTTCATTATGCATAAAAGGTGTTTTTTTAAAATCCTGCATAAGTGGAAAAGAAATTTCTGACAAATAATTCACACATTAAAACGAAGGACTTAGGGAGATTGCCTGGCATTAATTAGAAGAAAAATAGTAAATTATAAGGCCAAAAAGGGTTTTAGGAATAGAAACTATGAATAAAGTTTTTAAGTGGAGTTAGAATAGTTCAGAACTCTCAAAACTTCATGGATGCTTTGTACTGACATTTCTGAAGAACCTGTGCACTCAAAGTTGAAGCAAGAAAGATGAAGTTTGGAACAGTTATTAATTTATACCATAAGCTCAGTGGTGTTAGGAAAAAGAGAATGCTATATATTTTATAAAGTTTTATTTTTTTAATTTTTATATTTACAGACATTATACACTGTATCAAATCCCATGTTTTTCTATACCCTTCTTGTATATACTGCTGCAACATTTATTCATCATCATCATCTGGAAATATAAAAAAAAAACCCCTCACATTGCTTACTTCACACAATTGTAGAATCACAGAATAAGCTGAGTGGGAAAGGGCCCACAAGGATCATGGAAGTCCAGCTCCTGGCCCTGCACAGCACCATCCCCAAAATAATGCCATGTTCCTGAGAGCGTTGTCCAAATGCTTCTAGAAGTCTCTCAGGCTGGTACTGTGGCCACTTCCCAACAGGAGAGCCTGTTCCAGTGTCCAGCCACCCGCTGGAAGAGGAATCTTTTCCTAATATCCAACCTAAACCTCTCCTGACACAGCTTCAGGCCCTTCTCTCAGGTCCTGTCACTGGTCAACGCAGAGGTGATCCTGATCCCTCTGCCAATCATTATATGGCCCTGAAGTCTCTTTTGATTGCCCCTGAACTTGTCTTCATTATTTCATCGTTGCTAGTTGGAACAACTAATAGTGGATAGTTATCCGAGGGCCTTGGTAGACTGGAGACTTTTCCTTCCAGTGTCCCTTATCCATGCCGCCAGGAGACAGCAGACTTCCCTGTCAGTTGTGTCCAGCCTTCATAGTGGGCCATTTGTTCCCCTGGAAGGGAGTCTTGTTTTACAACTACCCTTCTTTTCCTGTTAACAGTTGAGGTCTTGATGCTGAGTACTTGCTAATTTAATGAAAATATAAGTAATTTGTACTAATTAAAAGCATTTCCAATTAGCATACAAGAATTTTGGGAATGTTACTTACCATAAAAAATATCCAAGACTTCTCTTTTATTACATGTATAAACAATTCAACATGCCAGTGGGACATATATGTTGTCCAGAGCTTTCCCAGGTTTTTTTTCCTATTTCTTCCTATTTCAACAACCCTCCTGTACTTGTTAATGTTGACTGCCATGAAAGGTTTTTGGGAGTGATGCTGGGGGGAGGGGGGGATTATTTTTTTGTTTTAGTTTTGTATTCTAAGTTTTAACATTACAGTGATGCTTTGAATGTGTGAACTTCTCACACTGCCATAGCACCTCCCACAGTCTGTTGTGCTTGGCTTGTTTTCTTTATTTTAGCCATGTGTCTAAAGGGAAAATTTCCAGGTTGATTGATCTGATCCATTACAAAACCAGATATTTTTAAATTATATGTGTTTCGAGTTTGTTCATATATTTTCTATTTGTCCCATGCCAATGTAGAGTTGTAAAAAAAAAAAGGCTCTGGAATTCATAATTTTGAGTCTGACATTTGATAAAGTTCTTGAATTTTCATTTTTGTTCCTTTTTCCTGTCCCAGGACTACAATTTGGTAAGTCTATATTTCCCAGTGGATAAATAAATAGAAAGATATCATCCATCATTGTTACAGTGCAGTACCACTGTCAGACAGGAGTGTAATAAAGTGGCAAATATTTATCTAAACTGCAAGGAAAGTATCAGTCTTACCTAATATTTTCCAGAATTTAGATGATTACTTTCCTAGGTATTTTTCAAACATATCTTTAGACAGGTAACCTTAAAAAAAAATTAATTTTACTTTTCTTTTTACTTGTTTCTGTGAACAATAGATTAGAAAGCCATCAACAAACAGTGCTGGGTTAATCACTATTATTTTACTGAGAAAGATTAAATGATTTATGTTACTTCCTAAAACCAATAAAGTTAAGTTTAATCAGATTAGCCTAATGCTTCTCACCAAACACTATTATCTTTTTACTAGTGACATGTATCTTTTTCCAAATTGCAGACTACTGCAGTGCAACCTTTCATTTAGCTTTTAAAATGAAATTCATATCTGTGATTACATAATTCCATTTTGGCCTTGTGTAATGAAATAGTATTGGAAGTGGTATAGACTCTGGAATATAAGCCTATGTATAACATCTTTGGGAGAGATCCAGAAATAGCTTAATATCTATTTAGATTAGCTATTTGGAAAAGTTCCTTCAACAAAAGGGCTTTCAAGCCTGACGAAGTTGATGAGTCACCATCCCTGGTGGTATTTGTGTACGTGGGGCACTGAGTTAACATGGTTAAGTGGTGAACTTGGCAGTGCTGAGTTAACAGTTGGACTGGGTAAACCTAAAGTTCTTTTCCAACTTAAACAATACTATGATTCTCTGATTCTATATATTTTATCAGGCTTTTTTGGTACATCTGATATCTAGTGAGGAGGAAGTGAAAGTATGAGTAGCATACGGGCTTTACTACCATGTCTCCAGGTTTTAGAAAGGCTTAAGAATATTTCCCCTACAAATCTGTTTTCTCCAGAACATGCACGGGTGAGAAGTACAGAGTTCTGATGCAGGATCTTGAAGAATTTGAATAAAAGGATGCCATCCTCTGGCACATCTGCTGATTCTGTCTTTGCCCCCAGAAACTTTATAACCAGGAGATAGTGATTTAGTAATAAATTTGTTTTAAAAATTGGCAGTTTAAAATCACATATAGAGATGTCCTTTCAGAGCCCAGAGTAACTTCTCAGCCTCCCCTTCCTTTACAGCATCCTTTGAAGAATCAGAGATGCTTCAGTAGATCTGGAGAGTGAGGGGTGTTTTACAAGCCCCTAAATGTGCAGTCATGGAATTACTCATCCAGTGGTCTTATCTGAAGCCTCAAATGGGGAAAGGAGAGCGTGGGACGAGTCAGAGTTTACTTCTATTGAATGCTTAATTTTCACTCGGTTGAGAGTAGCAGAGACTAGAGAGGCTCTTCACCTTCAGAGCAGTCCTACAGTAACAGCTTGTGTTACTCCTCTTATATCCATATCTATTCTATAACATTTTATTGCTATCTATATCTATTCCAGCATTTGGAAATTTGTAGGAGTAATTACATCAGGCTGCCTCATATCCTGAGAGAGTGAATATAACAGTTTCTGTCATTGTGTAGGGAAAAAAAACAAAAACCCCAGACAGATTGTCTTCATGTTTTAAATAAAGGCTGTTAAAAAAAAAATAAAAATCTGCCAGAGCCCTTCTGTGAGGGTTGGAAAAAGAACTTGTAAGGAAGTCTTGCCTGTTGCATTCTCAGTCCAGGCAGGTTCAAGAACAATAAGATTGAACAATAAGAACTCAAGAACAATAAGACTCAAACTAATCAGCAGTTGTCTCTGATGAATACTTGTTTCATCCCTGTTGGCAAGAAGCGGTTAAAAGTAGAAGAGTGGTGAGGAGGATGGTAGATTTGTTCAAGTGACCTTGCAGCTGAGAATGCCAAAGCCTGGAGAATAACAGTGTAGAAAACCCCATATAGTATGTCTAGTGCTGTTTATCCTCTGTCTGTTTTGAGAAGTAAAATCTTTGTGTAAAGATAACATGGATATTTGGAGAGATTTGGAGGCACTCTCATGGACATGCTTGAGCTCCCTGATTTAGGAGAGAGAAGATCAAAGCTCAGAGATCATAAAAAGGCTCAGAGGATAAATATCTACACGTGTGGGCCTTTGATGAATTTGTGCAAGCAGCAGGCCCACATCCCCATCAGGACTGACTGCCTAATGCTGCCTGTGTTGCCATTTATATGTCACCACTGGGATCCTCTGGTTAGCAAGGTAGTGAAACAAATTTTCTCTTTAAATTCCAGCTGTGGTTTTGTGGTTGTTCCAACTACCTGCCTGTGTCCCGGCACTTCTAACACTCTGGCTCTGTGTATCTCTTTTGGAGGTGACTAAATTTGTTGGCCATAGTGTCCTTTGGACAAAGACACAAAGCCCCTGTCTTCCAGGACAGGGGTCAGTAAAGCTGCAGTTGAGGATTGTGGCACTTTATGGTTAAGACTTTCAGAACAGAAAAAAAACTTTCACCTCTAGCAGTCCTACTAGATTGAATCCCAAGCTACAGGATTTTGGCCTTGATAGGTTTGCAGTGGGTTAAAAATTACCACTATAGACTGCCTTCAAATTCTTTTTGAGCTTATTGATTAAGGGTACATGGTGAGGCTCAACAATTGCTTTCCATGGCTTTGATACAAGTCAGGAAATGGCAACAAGAAAACAAGCTTGATCTTGAAGTATAAGTAGGAGGTTTTTAACCCTACTTATAGTACGGATAAAAAGGTGTAGTATAAGTGCAGAATTTTGGCACAATTTTTTCATAGGATGTTTCATTAAAAACCTCATTAGGGAGAGGGATGATCAAAGCTGCTTCTACCTTGGCCTTGAGAATTCATTGTCTTTCTTCTCCCCAGGAGTTTAGAAAATACAGTGGAATCTTAATACCCTGGGCCTCACTTACATGAGTCTCAGGCAGCTGAAAAATACTGCTGCTGTCTCTACTGCTCCTGCTACTTTTTACTGATTCCAGCAATTGTCTTGTGTAGTACATACACTTTATGTGTTCTGTTAAAGTGCTCATTTTTGATTAAAAAAAGGAAAGCTGTCACATGATTTATTTGTGGAATATACACCTGTATGAAGAGTCAGTTCACTGGGACTATGTAAGATGTGACAAGCTACCACACAGATGCAATAAGGGATGAACGTTGTCAGTAGTTATATTCCAATTTTCATGTACCTCAGCACCAACAGATGGTAGGACAGGAACAGGATCTTACCTTTCCATTTAACCTTGTCAAACTGTCTGTATATGTTGGTGTATGCCTCAAAGCTGACAATGCTGAAGAGGAAGACAACCCTCAGGATCAAACAGTTCCAAGGGGTTTACCAAGGTGGAAGAGCCTGTTCCCACAGTTGCTGTGAGTGCGTTTATGGGATTAGAGCTTTTGGGAATTATCTACAATAAATGTTCACAAACTTGCATGGGGTTGCCAATGGTATTTAAGTGTTCTGTAGCATTGGTTATCAGTATATTGCAGATACTCATCTTGAAATTCCTGTGTATAGGCTGCTTGTCAATTATGTGCTGCTAATAATTCAAGAAACTACTTTCACAGCACCACAGGATCACATAATGATGAGACTTGTAAGGAAACTCTGGAGATCACTGGGTTGAACCTCTTGCTCAAGCAAAACCATCTAGAGTAGATTGCCTAGGACCACATTCAAATAGCTTTTGAATGTCCCTGAAGATGGAGATTCCACCTCTCTGGGCAACCTGTGCTGGATTTTTACCACTGCCAAAGTGAAAATGTGTTTCTTGTGTTGAGAAGGAACCTTTTGTGTTTCAGTTTGTGCCTGTTGCTTTTGGGCACCTCTGAAAAGAGGTCTGTAGTCCTTGCACTGTTCACTTAGGAATTTACCTAAGATAATTATATCCATGATATTTAAGATATTTACATCTATGAGATTCACCCTCTTAAACCTTCTCTTCTCCAGGATGAACAGTCCCAGCTGTCTCTTCCTGTCCTCATATGCCAGATACTTCAAGTCCCCTAATGATCCTGGTAGCCCTTTGTGGGATTCTTTCCAGTATGTCCATATCTCTTTTGTACTGAGGTTTCCCAGAAGTGCCACTGATCACCACCCTCAGGCTCTAGCTGTTTAGATGGTTTTCAATTTACCTCACTGTTCATCCTGCCAGTATTTTATCATCTTCTCTAAGTGGATCTTACCAGACAGGGCGACAGGCCTGACTGAAGTCCAAGTAAAGAGTATCCACTTTTTTGTCCTCCCCTATCAGACAAGTCATTTTTTCATAGAAGGTTATCAAGTATCCTGTACTTGGGTCACAACAACTCCAAGCAACAATATAGGTTTGGGGAAGAGTCATTGAAAAACTGCTGAGAGGGGAATGGTGCTGATCCACAGCTTGCTGAATGTGAGCCACTGTGTGCCCAGGTGACCAAGGACAATGACATCCTGGTTTATATCAAAATTAGTGCAGCCATCAGGTATAGGACCTCAGCACTCAGCCCTCGTAGGCTCATACCTTAAAGCTGTGTTCAGCTTTGAGCCCTTCAGTAAGATTAAGGTGTTGAAGTGTTTCGAGAGAGGATCTACAGAGCTGGTGAAGGGTCTGGAGCACAGATTTTATGAGGAACATCTGTGGGAACTGAAGTTGCTTAGCCTGCATAAAAGGATAATCAGGGAGATTTTATCCCTCTCTACAATTACTTGAAAGTAAGTTTCAGTGAGGTGGGGGTTGGTCTCTTTTCACAAGTAACCATGTATAGGTAAAGAGGAAACAGATCCAAGCTGTACTCCAAGATGTCTGTGTTGAAGATAAGAAGAATTTTCTTCACTGGAAAATCAAGCGTTGGAACAGGCTGCCCAGGGAAGTGGGGAGTCAGCATCCTTGGAGATATTTAAAAGATGTGTAGATGCTTAGGGGAATGATTTTGTGGTGGGCTTGGTAGTGTTAGGTTAACAGTTGGACTCAATGACCCTTCCCAATCTAAATGATTCTATGATTCATGGATTCTATGATTCTATGATTAAGTTGGAGAAGCACAACTTCCCCCTGTTAAAGCCAGGCTGACTATTCCTCATCACCTGCTCGTTCTTCATCTGTCTAGGAATGGATTCCAGGATTAGCTGCTCTGTCACCTACCCAGGAAACAACATGAATGTGATTGGCTTGTATTTTCCTGCTAGATCCTCCTTTTTGCCTTTCTTGAAGATAGGAGTGACATTTTCTTTTTTCTAGTCCTCACACACCTCTCCAGGTGCCTTCAAAAATAATTGAGAGTTGCCTTGCAATGACATCAACCAGCTCCCTCAATACTGTGGTTGGGCCTCATCAGGGCTCATGAACTACTACCCTTAAGTCAAATTTGCTTGCTTGGTTCAGACTGTGTGAACTTAGCAGTTTTTCTCTTCAGCCCACAGTTCTTTGTGCAATTATAACTTGGAAATGCGAGTCAGTCAGTCTTCAAGGAAGAATGAAAGACACCTCAGATTTTTTCCCAGAAAACTGTGAATAATCTGTTTATTTGTTAAGAGATTGAAATTTAAAAGAAAAGTACATATGGCTGTCTTTTAAAAATGTAATTCAATATTAAATGATAGGTACTCCTGGGCTTTTACCTTAGTTATTACATTAAGGTATTTCATTGTGAACATTTTTGTTCCAGGAACTGCATATTGTAACATTAATGAAATAAAAAATTCTCCACCAATTATTTAATTTCAGTCCCTGGATTAAAAAGGAAAAAAAAAAGAAAAAATAATAAAAAAAAAAACCATCCCCCCACAAAAATGTTATTTTACATTATAGCTTTCCAACACAATTTTGGAAATGCACATAAGTTTTGACGTTATATTCAGTAAATTGAATCAGAAAGTACTTAGCTGTATGACTGTTCTCTAAACAATTTGAATTCTGCTGCCACTAATTTTAAGAAATATTGATTTATTTTTCATTTTGTCTATGGCTTTTGAGAAGATATGTCCAGTTAATATTCTATAAACTGGGTGAGATGGATTGATAGTGAGCAGGGTTCATCTGTATAAACATAGACACAGTGAGTCAGGGTTAAGAATTAGAGAAGTGTTAAATATTAATTTTCTGTCCTTTAAAATAGTTTTTGTTTTGTCTTTATTGTGTGTGCACGTTTCGTCTTTCCACCTTTGCTGTTCAGATCCTTTGCATGCTAAGTGCACAACCATCACATTTAGCTATTTTCCTACTAGTCATGTTTTTCTATATGTGGAAACACTAGGTGAAATCTCAGCCATGGAAACAACTGGAAACAGAGGTTCCAACACTGATAATTAGTAAGAATAAATCATCCAGAAATCCCCAGTAGACTTGCACCAGTATTGATTTTTCAGTTTAAGAGTGGAGAGCTTTTATGTTCCCAGCAGGTCCTTCCTAAATCACTAATATCATCTGCCAGAATTGCAGCATCACAACATAAATCTTCTAGATAAGCCCTGTGCATGTCAAGAACAAGACAGAAAAAGGCCACCCAGCATATTGTAATATTGAGAAACTTTCTTCCAAAATCTAGTGCAGTGATCCATTGAACTCCTTGTGAGGATCCAGTATGCCTGATTTATTTATGCCAGGAGCTGACAGACAGACCCAGGAATGAATGTGGCACCTTTAGAAGCTGCCTTCATTCGTCATGCATCTTACAGGAACAGGAATCAGTCATGGAAAGCAATGGGTATTTCCTCACCTTGCCCTTAGCTTCTGGTATGGACACATCTGTGACTGCTGGAAAAGCTTGGGTCTTACCCATAAATGCCATTCATCATTACTCAGAGAAACAGCAGAAGCTCCAGGAAGTGCAAGCTGAACTTATTTTTCTTTCTTCTTCCTTTCCTCTTTCCAATATATTTTTCCAAGGTCTCCACATTCAGCGAAGTTCATCTTAAACTGACTAATCAAGAATTTCTCTTGGGACATTTTTCTACCAGATTTATATGAAGTTAGTGGTCAGTTCTTATTCTTATGATATCTGTGTCTTGAAAGAATGATGAAAACAATCCCAAAGAGATCTTTTTAGGTTTATATACTTTTCTTAAAGATATCACTTACAAAGTATATTTAATATTCATTTTGTGGTGAACTTTGAGCTCTTACAAGCACTATAGTATGCTGATGAGTAGTGTCTCTGATGTTGTAGTGTTCCTTCACACATAAAATTTATGATAAATTTGCTGGTTTGATTCATACCAGAAATAAAGAAAGACCAGATTCCTTCTCTGTCTTGAAGTTCCTTTTCCTTCTGGAAAAAGAATAATTTCAGGAAGAGACCAATAGGTTTCTCAAGGTTGCAATAGCTACTCACTGGAGCTGTAATGTAAGTTAGCAAGGCCTTAAGCTGTGCTGATACTACATTCAATGGTAAACCACAAACTGAATGTACAATATGTCGTGTTACTCTAAAGACGCAGAGTTGTCAAATTTATGAGCTACTATGTATCTGAAAGTGGAAACCTTTTGCAAAATTCAGGAGAACTTACAGAAGAAATACATTTTCCTCAAGAATGCAATACACGTGCCTTTTCCCTTTCATATCATGATTCTGAGAAAGTTTTCACTTCCCATTAAGTTGTCTGAGAAAGAAAAAGTATGTGTCCACCCCTTGCTTGCTTCAAACCACCAGGGAAGTAAGTTAAATCTGTTCATCTTGTGCTTCTGGTTTACATGTCTTCTCAAATAAACCCCAATATATTGTATTTTATAGACATTTATTTTCTTTTCCTACAGATTAGTATGCATCTGGCTTTTGAACAATTATGTAGCTAGAAGAGAAAAGTAAAAGAAGAGAACAAAATACAAACTATAACCTCTTCATGTAAGTGGAATTCCAAAGAGGAACTGTAAGCTTGAAATCAGAAAATCTTTCTCCCTATACATATTTAATTCAAAGGGATTGACAATTTTTCCACAAAGAAGAGTATTTTCTTATACCAAATTGGATCTGATGAATAATCCATACTCACATACAGAAAGAGTCACACAATAAAGTAGAACAGAAGTGATATCTAGGGCATCAGCATTTAAGAAAGCTAAGTACTAAAAAAGCTGAATCTCAGTACTGCATTCATTGTTTTACTACATGCGGAATTTAAAAACCCCTGGGATAATTCTGCATGTCTGGGGTTTTTTTTGGTTTTTTTTTTTTTTTTTTTTTGAAGCAGAACTAAACAAAGATAGAAGATTGCAGAAGTTACTCTGTGTCATATGATTCAATAATGTTCCATTTGGCTGTGGAATTCCTGGAAATAATTGCAAGATAGTTCAGGAAATAAGTTTATTATCATAAAATATCTGACATAGTTCAGGGATTCATCAGACTTAGGTAAAGAATGAGACTGTATTCTTTTGGAAAACAAGAACATAAAGAGGAATGCCCATGACACAAGGAAAATCCTTTTTTTTCCTTGTCTTGCCAAGTAGTTTCAAATATATCCGTTCGTCTTTGATACTGAAGATGGATATCCTGAAATTTTGTTCTCTCTGAATTGCAACAGACAAAATATCTTCCCAAAGATATGGATTGATTTAGAGATGGTTCAAACAGCTAGACTCCCCATTTGATGTGATAGTCCTGATATTTTTTTAAAACTAGAGACATTCCTCCAGTTTTGCATTTGTTTTACAATCAGTTCTGAATTTCAATTTCCCTTTCTTCTTGTTGTAAATCTTTAATGTCTAAATCTTCTGGTCCCAGTATGGTCCTCATGCAACTGGCTTTGTTAGCCTCTCTGAGCATCCTTTCACTCATTCCAGGTTATCAGTTCTCTATTCTACTGCATATCCCAGTCAAGATTCTTCTTAATTTCAAAAAAAAATCTGAGTTTTGTATGGTTACCTTGGGGATAAACAGTAATTTCCAATAAAAAATTCCTACTTCCTTTTTTATCTTTCAGAGTAGTTGCTGTTCTCATTCCTGTTCTGGGAAGAAAATCTATAGGGAAGAGAGTAACTTCAGTCCAGTTGCAGGTAGTACAGGGTAGTACCAGAGTGCTGGAACAAGTATTGTAAGACTCCTTGCTCCTCCCATCCAGGAAAACGTACTTACATTATTCTAGTTTTCTTTAAAATTACATGGAGTCCTTCCCTTAATTTTCCTAAACTTAAGTTTCTGGAAGGTTGATATTTAATGGGCGTAAACCGGAAACTCATAATGTCAGTGAGAAAAATTATACAGTAATTGCATTTAAAACTGTTACTGTGCTTATTTCTTTATGACCCGATTCTCATGGAAATAAGGCCTTTCAGTGCCCCAATTCCCTAAAGAGAAATAATAATTTTAATATGAATTAAGATTTCCTGACTCATTGTATTAAGAAGTTTTGCAGCAATTCCTGCTTTTCATTGAATCATTCTCTCCAAGATAATTTCTTTCTTCCCAAACTTACTATAAAATCTTATTCTTTTTCTTCCAACTTTACTTTTCCTATTTTCAGTTGTATGGTATACAATCTGGAATGGGATTTAAGGGGGGTGTCTACATGGCTCGACAACCTTGGCTTTGGAGCATGGCTTAAACACTTAGAAAGGCATGGCATAGTTATCTTTGGCATGTTCTTAATCACTGTGGGATGTATCCCATGTATTTTATCTCGTGTGCAATTAATGATCAATAGTAATCTTGATTAGATAATGGCTTTACCAGCGCAGACAGTTTTAGCTGTGGAATGTATAAACAAAGAAGGGGGAATTGTTCCCAACATGTAAGGCTTTAAAAGGGAAGGCCTTGTAACATGGCTCCAGCCTGTAACTTAGGCTAAGTAGAGGGGAGCTATGGGAGAGTGACTCGGCTTGAATGGGGTAGAGAGATGTGAGAGACGTGAGATACCTGCTGTGTGACTGCCACATGTCCACATCGTGGTGTATGGTGGTTGGTTGACTTGGGCGTGTTGTGCCTTAAAACTACGTAAACTGGTCAACTGCTTGAAACTGTAAGCAGGCTAATTGCTTTAAAAGGCCTGGTTTTTGGCAATTAAGAGCACCCTTTTGCACCTGCCTGCGGTCCCTGCATCACTCATTACTGCAACAATGCACAATCCCCATTTCGTCTCTTTAAGCAAAATGCATAAATCATTGATTGCATTTGGTTTTTGGGTTTAAATTTTGGATAATTTGTCATGTACTATTGAGAGTAACTTTCTCCAGGAAAAATATTTTTCAGGCTTTCAGTAATCACATTATAGAAAGCTGACCCATAGAACAAGACATAATAATTTTTAGGGTGATCTAATCTAAAGTCTAATCTCTGACTTTTTTATCACACATAATGTGGGTGCACAACACATAATACCCATGAGAAGAATAAATCTTAGATACTTTCAAAATACTTTCATTTACCTGACTAAAATATATTAAAACTCCTGTGATATGTGTGTTGATTGATTTGTTTATTATAGGGAGCTATAACTTAATTATGTTGCTTTTCTTATCTTAGAAATTAGAAAAATATGCAAAGCTAATATTACATAATTAGAAATGAAATTACAGAAAATAACTATATAAAAATGGAACAGAACTTAATACAATGTAGAAATCAATTGAGACAAGTTAAAATAATGTAGCATATTTTTGATATGCTACATTAATTCTAATTCAAAGTAATCCAATCAACAAAATACTTCTATGAATGTAAACTCACTTTTTTGTGCCGAAGCCTTTTCCAAACAACCTGTATCTAGAACATGCAATGCCTGTCTCTCCCTTCTCTGTTACCAGACCACAAAATGGGAGTGATGCCAGGGTAGACATAAAGGAGCCTGCTGCATCCAGTGCTGCTGAAAAGGTTTGCCAATGTCCTCAGCTCAAGCTGTGCATCAGGGACTGATAGAGTATCATCCAGCCTGTCTGATCAGTTCATATCACTGCAGTCAACCATCAAAATGTAAATTTGATTGAGAAACTACTGGCTTCCATTACTTTACTGTAGTATTCTACATTTATTAAGGATTAAGGAACTAGACAGCCTTTTATGTAAGGAAAGGGAAAGAGACCTGAGGCTGTTTAGCCTAGAGTGAAAGCCCTCTAACCAGGCTGTTTTAGGTATGTCAGAAATGCAGAGTATGATGTTTAATATGAGATTTACCTATCTGAGGAATGTTGATGTCACCCAGGATGCCTGTTTTACCACTTGTGAAAATACAATGTAAATTTAAGTTACCCATAGAAAATGACAGCAATTGCAATACAGAGTTCAGTCACAATGCAAATGTGACTCTCACTACTGTATCAGAGAAAATACTCAATGCCACAATGCTGGGTGTCTTCTTTCACCAGAAAGGAATACCTTCTTCCTCTCATGCTGGTCTTGGCAACTCAGGGAGATATTCACACTGTTTTAATGAACTCAGGGATAAATATTTGTACCAGCTGTTGATCCACTCAATTGTTGTAGCTGTTTTGGTCCCCTTTGTATTGGGAAAACATTGTCTCCTTTGTATTAGCTGTGGTCAGTTGACACTGTTGAGTGTCAACTGACCACAGGATGGGAAGAAAGACTCCAGTCTTCAGGTGGATCAGAAGGCTCAAAAAGAATCTTTATTAGCAAGAAGTTGTGAGCTTTATAGTCTCACTTGCTAAGTGGGAACTGATTGGTCTCAAAGTCGAAACATCTCACATTATTGGTGGCAATGAATTGCACGCTGTGGAGAACCATAACTATAAACAATGGTTATAGAAAGAGAGATAATAACTGTTTGAATTCTTTTGTCTAAGTTTCCCAGGCTTAGCCTGGGAGAAATTGTCTCTGTTGTTTCTTCGACTGAACTGAGAATATCCATGGTCAGTCACACATTTCCTGATCTTCATGGGATCATCACCCTTTCCCACCTCCTCTGAGCTTGCTTTCTTTGAGTGGTTTATTTTTCACACCTAAAGAAAAGGACTCAAGGATTTCTATGAATGCTTATAAATACCTGAAAAGATGGTGCAAAGAAGATAAAGACTCTTTTCAGGGATGCCTAGTGACAAAACCATTTTCAAAGGTCTTGAACCAGAAGCAAGAGGATGTCTCTGAGCACAAGGAAACACTTTTTCACTGTGCTAGTGACAGACCACTAGCACAAGCTGACCAGAGGGGATGTAGAGTTTCCACCTTTAGTTATCTACAAAAAACATCTGGGCATGATTCTGCTCTACATAGTCCTGCTTGAACAAGGGGTTCAACCATCTCATCTTTCAAGCTGGAAATCAAAGCTGTACTCTTAGCTGTGAAGACACTTTCCATTGCATGAGCTTCCTTCCAAGTTCAACCACCACTTGATTATAATTCCTCTGCAATGTCTGTGTTGAGTACTGGTACTGATGCAGTGTGATGATGTCTCCTATCAGCAGCAAATGACAGGGTTATAGGAAGAGTTAGAGAAACATGTGGGCTGGTGGGTTTTTGAGCACTAATTCTGGCATAAAATCTCTCTCTGTGTTAGTCCTTTTGTTAGTCCCTCATGTAAGTATAGATTCTTCTGTGTCAGAAGACTTCAGAAAGAGAAGCCATTTCATGACACATTTAACTTCTCGGTAGGGATGTCGACACTCAGTCTGTTCCTTTGTGATCCCAAATAGCTATTCAGAGAGCTCCACAGAAAGGCTTTCATAATTTAAATCCAAATTCATAATGTCATAATTTCAAATGCTGAAAGGTTAATCATCTACTCTAAAATGCCATCTAATCACAACCCTCTTCAATCAATGAGTAAGTAAAATCTCCGGAATCTAAGTTACCTGTCCAGTTTCCGAACCTTGCCTAAAATCAGGTAAATCTCTCATCTCTGATGATAAAAGAACCCTTAATGACTGACTTGCATTAAATATTGAGCTTCAGAGGCTTTTAGGCATTTTAGAGAAGATAAATCTCACTCTTAGGATGAGAAAACCTTCTCTTCACCCACTAAAACCACAGAGAAATCCTCTCTTCACCAACATACTTAAAGATCTTTAGAACAAAAGGCCAAACACATAAAAACATCATAAACATGCCACCAGAAGGGACCAGAGGAGATCAGACACAGATAATCGTATAAAACTTAGAGATGTCTCTACTAAACACACCTACCTGATCCTAAAGAGTCATGGAGATTATGCTGCATAATCCAATTGAAGGTTTGTTTTTTTCCAGAGATTAATTAGCTCTTGCTGATCAGCAAGTGTTTATCAGTGATAATCCGTGTTTATTAGTGATAGTGTTAGGACTGGTTTCCTAAAAAAATTTCTTTCAGTCCATCCTTTTTGTAGTCCACTATTACATTTCCATCTATATGGACATCTTCCCTTTTTACCATCTTGCCTTGTGATTTCACTTATTGTTGAGGAGAAGACAGTTTTGCTCCAAGAGTTCCTTAAACAAAAATTATCTTCTCTGTGCTGTGAACTCTGATTTGTGAAGTGTTTTGACTGTAGGTCATATCTACTATTTTGTGGCTTTTCAGTGCCACAAAAACACAGAATACATATTCTATGTATTCTGAAATCATCTATCTAAATACTTAATTACTTTACTTAAAGATTTCCAGAATAGTTAAATTTATGGATTTTTTTTCAACTAGTTAAATTTATGGATTTTTTTTCAACTAGAGGAGAGTGATTTGAATAAACAGCATTCAGGCATCCAGGTATTTCCATGAGTGCTATCACAGGTAGTACTTTCACACGTCTTGTAAAAAGGCTTGAATGTCTGCTCTTCACAGGTGAGAAAAAACTAAGGTATAAAGAGAAGAAGATGCTTGCAATTTGCTATACTTTAGTTAGGATACCAAGTGGCAAAATCTGTTGAGTATGAAGCTCTAAAGTTATTCTTGATTCTCAGCAGACATAAACATTGGCAGATATTTCTCTGTAAAAAATATATTAAGATTGGAAAATGTTTTAGAAAGGTACATTTTGTCTCAGAAGGAATGTGAACACTTGTTTGGATTCTGTCTAAGAACCACAGATAACTTGTACCACAAGCTATCTATAATAAAGAAGTATTAAAACATAATTCTTGATTATGTTTTAAATAAATTAGTCAATGTAATAATCAGTATGCATAATCAACTGTGCACTCTCATGACATGAGTCAGAATGAATTGTTTTTAAAGCCCAAAAGCTATCTGATCTTTAAACATCAGTTTCTTCAGATAACCTGGGGTCAAAAGTACTAAAAGCCCCACTCCTGAATTTATGCTTATTGCATGCCATGCCTGGAGAATATGGGGTTTTTTAATCCTTATTAAATATACAGCATCTCAACCATCTTTCCTTCATTTCCTTCAAGCAATGCATAAATTTAACTCAAAAAATTGAATGTTTCAGGAAGTTATGAAGAGGAAAAGCCCCATTTTAACATGAATATGCTTTTGCAACCTTTTCATGACAAATGGTAGCATTTTCTCACTAAACACAATGTACTAAGGTTATAAAGTCACAGTTCAAATCAAAACATTTTGTATTAAATTGTATCTAAGTTTGTTTCTAAAATTGTATGCAAGTATTTTCCATATGTTTATGTATAGCATAGGAAATATAATATATGTGCTTAACTCAAACCTCTCTTTGGTTCTTTGGATGACTTTCATACCTAGAAAAAAGTACACTTGCAAGTATTTGTATCTGCAAAGGCAGAATTCAGCTGTATGGGTGATAGTCCTGTAAACCTAATGGTGAAGTATATAATAACTCTACAGTTAAATTTGTTTCAGTAAGTAGTAATGATAAAATTATGCAAAGACTATCCTACCCCATTACCCTTCCACAAAAACCCCCAAAAGAGACAAAGATAAAAACACCCCCAAAAAATCAACACAGAAACAAACAAACAAAAAAAAATAATCCAAGCAAAACCACCAGCCTCAGAACAAGAGTAATTTTAGATGTTGCTGTAAATGGATCTTAATAATAGAAAGAAATCCACAATATTTTTCATGATTGGATACTATTTATATTCAAAGGGGAAGGTGTAATTAGTATGCCTCATCTCTGACAGAGGCAAAGGTTGTAAACACAACATAATGTGGAAAGGAAACCTCTCAATACAACTAATTTTTAAACTTTTACTATATTAGGGATTTATTTCAGTAAGCAGATTTATTTCAGCAAGCAGAAGCTGTTAATGTGATCAATAATTAATAATTAAAACAATAGCTTTAATACTGTGATAATACAGGGATGATTCAGTTGCATGATGCGGTGGATGATGTATTCAAACACCATTCTATTGCTTTTCATCATGTAACTTTCTCAAAGACAGTTTGTAAATATCTAATTGTGAGGAGCAATATTACTATGAGGAATGTAGGTTTCAAATTCTGCATATAGAAATAGATCACAAATCTTAGACACAGATTAATCATCCTTTTACACCGTTACTGTATATTTGATTGGTTCTCACTTGCCTATATCACTACAATAAGGTATGATATTGTTCCTAAGAGGGACTTTAACAACTGAGAGGGTCATACTATCAAGCTCACATAAGATATCTCTTGTTCAGCTAAGTTTTGACATTTACTCCAATGTATTTTATATTCTCTTCTTAGTAAGTCAAACTGTTTTAAAAGGCTAATTCCCTATTATTTATAATTTTTTCCCCTTCATTCAAATCTATTCCTTATTTTGAAATGTCACTTGCTTATCTCATCTTCCAGAGGTCTTTGCTGTATTGTCTCTATAGGAATATAAATTATACTTCTGGAAAGAAAAGAAGTAATATATATTCCCCCACTCTAGTCTCCTGAAACATAAGGAGCTATTTTAAAACAAAATATTTTTAACATGATTTTATTTTTCTCTGTTTCTGTTTAGGGGCAGTTTTGAGAGCACTAGTTTACAGCTGTACTTATACAAAGCTCTGACTCACAGCTTCTATGTATCTATTTGTGCTTTTTTAATCCAAAAGCTAGTGACTGGACAAGGAGGAAGAGAAAAAAAAATCACCCCTCAAAGCACAATACAGATATTTAGCATATAAATTTACCAACTCCAGTGTGTAACTCCAGTGTGGGTCTGAAGGGAAGAGAAGACAAAAAATAAGAAAAGCTAGTAGCAGCAGGCTTTATACTTAGTTTCCTACCAAACTTAAATCAATTTGCTTTCAAAGTAATCCTTTGTATTTTAGTATAAAATGTGGTTCTCTATATGTGAGAAATGTGAAAATGCGAAATACGTGAGAAATGTGAAATACATGGTGTACTGCCTGAAAAAGCATTATTCTAGTCAAGTGTCCCTTGAAGATTTCAGCTAGGTGCTACAAATCTCACCTTCTAAAAGCAGTTTGAAGCAGTGTTCCTTAATCTAAGATGACTGCAAAAATTGCTTGGTTGGTGCAAATAGTTGCATTTTTTCTGCTAACACCACAGAAGAGACCTATTTTGTCATAGGAGGGAAGTGGAATAAATGGAGTCTCATAGCTGAAATGTTTATGTGTTTCTCCAAAGATCCTAAATCTCTTTCTATTCTTGAATCTTCTTGGAAGTTATAGTGACAGCAGGACAACTCTTCTTTACTTTCAGATAATCAGGTGAATATCCCTGAACCTACTCCCTAATTACTTCAAAGTTGCAATTAAAAAACCAAAACCATACCAACAAAACAAAACCCAGCTAATATGCCTTTGCAGCTATATGAGAAGGAAATATCTAAAATTATTGTCAGACAGGTTTCTTGAAGGCCTAGTAAAACACTGAGGTTTTAGCAGGATGAGAATTTCTATCTTGCAGGGACATCTACACTGTCAAAATAGTTTAAAACATCTGTTCACTTATCTGACCCATCTCTCTTGCAGATATCTGGATAGTGATATTAAATAAAAATCGCCTTTCTGTTTACATTGAGTCTGGCATATGTCCATTGTGTCCTCCTCTTGCCTCTCAGTCTTGACCTTAGCTATTTACTGCTTTTAAGATGAATTTCTGCAGAACAGCCACGAGTGAGACTGACTCCCCAAAAAGCTGAGAAAACTGCCAGCATCAGAATTTAGAGTTCAATGACAGTATGCCACTCTCCCAAATTTTATGCAGGCTCCGCTGGTAATTGCAGAAAACCCTTTCCCTCTGCAAAGGAAGCTCTTGTTAGGGTTAAACCCTTTAAAATCATGACAGCATTATCATATTATTATTAATATAAAAATACAAGTCATTACAATTTTGAAATTCTGTTTACAGGAAAAAAAAACCTACAGAAAGCTTGCACAGTGCTGAAAGGAAGGATTTCATAATAACCCTATATCATTCTGAGGCTGACTGAGGTTTGATGCTGAGCATGTAGTCAATATACTGCAAGACTCTGTTCCAGTTAAAATGATTCAATATTTGGAGAGCGCAATGGGCCGGTGAACATTTTCCTAGAGAACAGAATAAAAAAGCTTGGAAGAGAGGCCTTAATTACTTTCCTCTTTCCCTTACCTTCTTGCTTCCAAATCCATGTGTGAATATGTGTGTGTCAACACATAGACACTTCCACACACACACACACACACAAACTCATGTATGTCCTACCACTCAATGACAAAGTACAATTGATGATATATTAGGTGAAAGCCCTCTTAAATGTCTGCTTTGAGTGTGGACATGATTAATATGATCCATCACTTTGCACACAAAAATACTTAGCAAACCAGTTATCTCTCTTTTACAGAAATGGAAAACCATTTACCATTCTCTTCTCCCCGGCTGCCATAGCATCTATAAAAAGCAATGCATCTTTGAGATCATGGAATATAAATCTTTTTGTGATAAGAAACTGCAGTTTACAGGACACTGCAAGTGTAATACATCTCTTTTGTCTTCAAACATCTTTTCTTTCCTTTTTAAAATAAAAAGTAAGTTTTTGTGCTTACAAAGATTCAGGATGAGGATATCAGGAAAATCTTTATTGCTATAAATCCCTTTATCTGTTCCAGCAGATTCTATTGTGCAAGCACTGTAGCTTAAACTTCCTTAAACTGAGCTGTCAAGGTTGCTTGAGAATCTTCAGTTGGTCAATGTGGTGAAGCTAACAATGCTCATCTAAAGGGATTACCTTAAAAAAAAAAAAAAAAAAGTCAGCCTGACTCCCACCTTAATGTGGGAGTCAGGAGACAAAGACTTCGGATATTCTAGGTATGGCTTTATTTTTCATGAATAGGGCTTCTAGAACAAAGACAAAACCAAGTGAGTCTTTGTAGTCTAGCATTTATTACATGCAAATATTTCCTGTTCTGATCCATTCAACCCCACACCAGTGTTGGTAGTGGGGATTGCCTTGACCCGGGTGTGGAACCTTGCACTTGGTCTTGTTAAACCACATGAAATTCCCTTTCAACCCATTTCTTGATTTTGTCTAGATCCCTCTGGCTGGCATCCCATCACTTAGGTGTGTCAACTGCCCCACTCAGTTTGGAGTCATCAGACAAATTGCTAAGTATGCACTTGATTCCACTATCTTTGTCATTGATGAAGACATTAAACTGTACTTGTCCCAGTATTGATCTTTTAATCTTATGGAGAAAAATTTGAGTCCTTAGGAGAAAAAAAGACTGCAAACAGAACTTGTGTCAAATGAATCATATTATGTAATAGACCTAAATTAATCTGACACCTTTTTCAACCTATTCCCTGCACTCAAAGAAGGAAATCAAAGAAACTGTCTAGACTGCATGGCCCAATTAGAAAAATATCAGAAGATTATATATCTTTTGTTTTTAATAAAAGACCATTTCATTATATGAAAAGATAGGGAGACCTTTTGCCTCCATAAAAGTTGGAGCCTGTCACTTAAATTATCCTCAAGGTTTCATATATCATACTTTGAGCAAGTCTCTTTCACAGCTCTTTTAAAGAATAGTCTTCAACAGCAGCACTAATTCAGACATCATCCTTCACCTTCACTCTTTACTGCTGGTACAAGGAACATAGGAGGAAAAGATTTTGAAAAGACAAGAAAAGTAAATGGTCGTCTGGAGAACACGCATAGGGGACAGAATAGTTGAAGAAGTTTCAATAGTGTCTTTTGGAGGCACATACAAGGTTCTCAGAAATAACTTGAGAATCCTGTAATTTACCTTGTGTGCAAACTGTTTACAAATGTAGTCAGTCTGCAGTCAGGTTGCCTGCACATTCCAGTTGTTCAGGGTTGGCCATTAATCCTGCTAAGTGGGGGGATGGCACAGCTGTGTTACATTTGTGTAGTGCCCACACTGATGAATGATGTGTTTAGGACAGAAAAAGCCTACATTGCTGGCTAATCCCACATCCCACATACAGAAAAACAAGGAGTGTAATGTTGTGAACAATAGAATAATATTCCATACTCTGTGTTCCATTGAACCTTGGCGTGTTTGTGGTACTCATTATCACTGAGAACCAGGGTAAGTAAGTGTCAGAGATGCTTCAACTTCAAAGCATGCAAAGTAACACTGGACAGGCCTTTCTCCCCCCCCATTTTTTTCCTTTCATAAGGATGGATATTTTAACTTAACTCAATGATGCCTTACAGCTCTGATTTCTCTAACAGCAGTCATAAAGGTTTCAAAAATATAATAGTGGTTCTCTAGCATGGTTCATTGGCAACACTGAAGTACACAGTCCCTGGGAAGATTTTGTTCAATGCTTTCAGTGATTGCTCATTTATGATCAAGAACACATTGTGTAGTAGGACAGGAAGAAATCTTTCTGATTGAATGAGCTTGTGCGTGTAAAAGTTAGCCGGGTCTGAACCAAAAAATCCGTATGATATTCTACAGAATTATTATTAGGATACAAAAATTTGTCTGTCTCTGGTGTGAATTGAGAGATTGAAAACTGGGATCATGAGAACAGTTAGTGCTTTAAATAGAGCTTTCTACCTTGTTTGTACAGACAGGAACTATCTGCTATATATGTCTCAGACTGAATAAAAGTGCCTTGCAGGAGATGGTTTAGCTCTTCGGTTTCTTGTGCTATGAATAACAGGCCAAAGAAATAAGGACTTGTTTTTTGTGTTTTTTTCCCATGACCACGGACTCCGGCAAAGAAAAACCCCAAATCCTTTGTGATTTTTTGATTTGCATGCAGTCTTTGGATTTACAACTCCTCTACATTATGACAAACATATCTGGAATCAAGTTCATGCCTCCCCCACTCCCTCTTCCTTGTTTTAAAGTACTATCATCATACAGTAAAAAAATATATTTCTAGAGTGTTAAACATTTCAGAATTATTTTGCTCACAGAAGTGAGAAATCACTCTGACTTTTGAGTGCTAGATGCTTTACATTATTTTCCAAGGTGAGGATTTTTTCCCTATATGATGTAGTCAGGAGAATAAGAAATTGCATACCAATTCTGTATAATGTACAGTATGTGTTCATGTTATTTATGGTGTTGTAAGTGAAAATTTATAATAGAAATGTTATTGAGGAGATCTATTTTATACAAAAGTAGTTTTGGGTCGCTATTTCTGTTAATTTTCTTGGCTCTGGAAGATTAAGTAAAGAAATAGTGCACAGTAGCGTCTTCAGAGAATTCATTAGGGTTTTTTAATCTCTGCATTGCCTCTAAAAACCAATATTCAAAATCTGTAATTCCTACTGTTTCTTATTGCTTCTTCCTCAAACAAATAAGTTCAATGATGCACTGGAGAGTGCTTTTATGAACTCAGTAGAGAATAATTAGGTAGAAATCAAAGAATGTTACTCAGAAGTTGTTTTTTTTTTTCTTTTCAACTTACTCCTCTCAGAATGTTTAGTGCAATTACCTCACCTATAAAGACAGGATGAGAGTATTGGGGCTGTTTGGCCTGAAGAAGGCAAGGCTCCAGGGAGACCTTAGAGCACCTTCCAGTACCTAAAGAAGAGTTATAAAAAAGTGGAGAGGGACTTTTTACAAGGTCATGTAGTGATAGGACAAGTGATGAAGGCTTTGAACCAAAAGAGGGTAGGTTTATGTTAGATGTCAGGAGGAAATTTTTACTGTGAGGGTGGCAAAGCCCTGGAACAAGTTGCCCAGAGAAACTGTGAATGTCCCATTCCTGGAAGTCTTTAAGGCCAGGTTGGATGGGGCCCTGCACCAACTACCTGATCTAGTTTAAGATACTCCTGCCCATGGAAGAGGGGTTTGAACTAAAAGATTTTTAAGATCCCTTCCAGTATAAGACATTCTACAATCAACTGATTCTATGAATTATTCACATCCTGTTATTTACATTCCACATTCAAAAAATGGACAAACCAGGACACAAGAAGTCAAAAGGATAATATTTTAAAACATTGTTGCCTTAAGTTATTCTGGTCAACTATGTTCATTTTTGTGCAACAACAAATGCATGTGACTTATAAACTAGTTCTCTGTTATCTATTACTGTGCATTGTGTTTTGGTTTGCTTTTTTTCTACAAAAAAGAAACACCAATACAGATATAGATGCACATAAAACATTGTAGTAGTATTTTTTTTTTATTTTATAAAAATAAAATTTAGAATGTCCACAGGTTTTCTACTATGCTAGTAAATGCCTTTCTTTTGTAGTCATCTCACTATTAACTGAGGTATAAGGTATTTTGCTGAGATTTCTTAGTGTTCTTTAAAGTAGGCGTCCAGTACCAAAATGAAAAAAGGTTATTCAGGCACAGATCCATCTCAGTCACATTGTCAGGAGTACTGATTTTAATCAGTTTGTGTATAAATAATATGTGCTGATATTCAAAAGTACATGGAACTAGCTGCCTGGAGAGATTTTAGTCTTATGTTCAATAATATTTAAAGCACAACTTAACATGGTTCTGGGCAATCTGCTCTAGCTGACCTTGAGCAGAGGGGTTGGATGAGACTTCCCAGCCTCATTTATTCGGCAATTAAAGTATTAGTATTGTAAATTATCCTGGTGAACACTGCATGTAAAATATTAACATAGTAACGTAATCAAACACATTATTTTATTGAATAACTGTAGGCTCTTACATTTAAAGAAAGACCAATAGATTTATACACTGTCCTCTGATAGAACCTGAAAGATTATTTCTAATGCTAAAAAATTACCACAAAACAATATTTCCTTGTTCCATATAGTCCTGACAAGAATTGGATTTGGACTACATGAGATTTCATATTTAATATCAACTTTTCCTTTCTCCATCTTTCCATCAGGGAGAGGGTGTCATGTCCCATAGGCTTGAGCTATGTAAATTCATATCTCTGCAGCAAATTAAAAATAAAGACAAACACGGCCCACAAAACTCAGCAACCTCCCCCTTAAAATCCCAAACCATTTATTCTCTTTTTTAACCTCTTTGCCAAGTGCGTTAAAACAAAACTTCACATTTCACCTTTATTAGTAAATTATTTGCACCACTTTGCTATTTTTAATTACTCAGCCTTGATATTGCTCAAATGTGTGATGATTGCAGCAGATAATTCTATAATCAGACACCATTGATTTGACAGAAGGATGAATAAATTTCCAGCAAATTATAAAAAAATAAGGCTCCATTTAATTTTGCTGTTAATATCACCTACAAAATCTCTGTATCAGTAAAGATTTCACTGAAAGTTACATACCCTGATTGACTGCAGAAGTTCTGTAGATGAAATGGTCAGTGCTCTCTGACCTTGTCTGTGTCAAATACTGAAACAGATGTACATTAGTAATAATAACTGTCTATTTGTTTCACCTTGCCAAATGTCACTTGAATTATTACTCTGGTCCTCAAAGTAAAGAATTTTAACTTTGTGTTTCCTAAGGGAAAAAGAATGATCTATTCTTTGTTCGGCCTCCACAAATAGAAGCATGGCATTTGTCTTTTCATTGCTAACATTAAGGTTGTCTGATCTGAGTGATAAAAAGCAGAGATTATCTATTCCTGTCTGTCATTTTTGGCAAACTTGTGAACTTTTCATAAAAACAGAAAGATAAATCACAGCAGCTATTATTGTCTTTGTCTTAATCTTTCTAATGGATCAGTGTAATTTTTGGTTTCCTCTAGTAGGTCAGGGAGGTCATCACTGTAGGAGAACAGCCTTTTCTACTTACTGAATGCTAAATAGTGGTGTCTCACACAAATCCAGATAAAGACATTGCACAGGGGATTAAGCTACTGGCAAAGCAAAGGAGTCCTGTGGATCTGCTCAGCTGTTGTTAACAGACTTCTCTGACATTTAGCGCTCCCTCCAAGGTGGGGGCTGGAGCCATATAGCCTAGGGAGAGCATTCCTGATCCCCATTCTAAAAGTATTCAGTGTGAATTTACAAATGCTTAATTACAAAACTGACCTGCAAATGAGAACATTAAAACATCTCACCATCATACTGCCCATAGTTTCTGATCAAGATAGACAGGAGAATTGCAGTTATGCTTGTGGATAAATTTAAAAATTTCACTGCAGACAAAACCAGGTATGACAATGTAGGAAATATTCATTATTTAAAAATTATTTGTGTAATTTGTGTCAATGCTTTCTTCTTCCTTTCAAAGGAGGAGAAGAGGAGAAGAGAGAAGAGGAGAGTTCGAGGAGAGTTTGAGGAGAGTTTGAGGAGAGGTTCGGAGAGGAGAGGAGAGGAGAGGTGAGGAGAGGAGAGGAGAGGAGAGGAGAGGAGAGGAGAGGAGAGGAGAGGAGAGGAGAGGAGAGGAGAGGAGAGGAGAGGAGAGGAGAGGAGAGGAGAGGAGAGGAGAGGAGAGGAGAGGAGAGGAGAGGAGAGGAGAGGAGAGGAGAGGAGAGGAGAGGAGAGGAGAGGAGAGGAGAGGAGAGGAGAGGAGAGGAGAGGAGAGGAGAGGAGAGGAGAGGAAAAAAAAATTACAGGAAAAGATAGAAATTGATGTGGGTATAGCAATGAGCCATGACAAAAAAGACAAATGCAGAAAAAAAACCCATGGAAAGATACTGATATTTATACTGAACAAAACAGGGGGAAATATCTTTCCTGTCCTTAATGATCAAACCATTATTCCTAGCAGGTAAATTACTAGGCTAATACTCAGTGCTAAATCAAAATATGTTTCCTATATTAGTGATCAAAGAAAAATTCAAACTGTTCAAGACCCTCAAGGACTTCAGTTTCCAGGAACTCCTTGTTTAGGCAGGAAAAATAAGGTACATATATTAGACTAGAGTCTTTCTCTCAAAATGACATAGCTTTTGACAAAAGGGCATGAAAAATTCAGAAGCAAACAAAAAAACCACCAAAACCAGTGGGGGAAATGGTGGAATATTTATGAAGATAAAGAAAAACAGATTATTTCAAATAAAAATAAAAGAAACAAAATACAAAAATAAAATGCTGGCACATTGCAAATAACTGGTCTGACCAGCTGTCTATCCCTCTTTTTCCGTTTTGTTCTTTTCTTCCCACCCCCTCCCATGAGTATCTCAGCTTTTTTTCTCCCTTTCACTTGCTTTGCCTATCTTGAAAAACAAAATCATACTCCAACCCCCTTTCTTTGCATTTCCTCATAAAAGCAAATCTACCACCCTTTTCATTCCATATGCATGTCATTCTGTCTAAGGAAAATTCCTCTCAGATGGATTTAACCTAAGAGATTATAAACATCAGATGGAGAAATAGGAAGCTATTTTAGCCTTGACCTTTCAGACCAAATTTGATCACACTACAGCCTGATTGAATAGGTTTTAATCAGCTTCGTCAGTGTTGAAATTTTAGTTCTTGTGTAACTGAATATCATTTCAGCTGATTTAACAACAAAAAAGAATATGCACATGTAGACAATAAATGCTCTTTAAATTTTTTTGCGAGTCCACAAAAACTTAAAAAGAAAAATCCAACATTGCAGGTTCTTTGTACTATTTAAGCAGAAAAATTAAAAAAATAATTCTGTTCACCTGAAAAATATTTATTAGTTTATTAGTATTTTTAGATATTTGTTATTTTATTAGATACTGTCATCTCAAGGAGAAGTTAAACTTCAGAGTACTTATATCTAAACTTTCAAACATACAGCTACACTTTTCCAAAATTGCCAAAAGAGTGGACATTTACATTATAGGAGTGGTTATTTACATTATTTCTACATCTATACGAAGATGAAGGAATGCATAACAAATTTGCAGTTGGTTTGAGCATTGTTGTAAAGATCAGTCTGACAGATAAGGAGCTCATCAAAATGGATTTTAAAAGTGTAAAAATAGTTCTTTGTGCATAATTGTGCACAAGCAAACAAAAAACCCAAATCAACTATCACTTATCTCAAGGGTCCAATACCATTAGGATACTTTTTTCCCTAAGATACTTATGGTATTTCCAGACTACATTTCCTTCATTGTGTGATATACATACATTCAAATAGTTTGAGGCAATGAGAACTTTGTTGAAGATTTCTGTGCAGGTAGGATTTCATTCCAAGAACAAAAAAGAAGTCTTTAAGGTCTGAAGCCATGGAAATTATAATACTGGGAACATGTTCAAGGGCTGAAAGAGATTTCCATTCCCTAGGATAGAATAATAATGTAAACCTGTTATTTAATACATACATACAGACATCCTCCATGTAAGTAAAATAGGTTGGCTTATCTATCTTTTAATATTCTTTATACACTTTGTACTTCAAGAAAGTTCAACTCAGTCCATTCTCATGATATAGATTATAGCAACATCTTATTCTTATTTAATCTCATAAATTAATATTATTTTTTACTTTTGAGACAATTAGCTTGGAGTGATATTACTGTGAAAAGGCCTTGGAAAATGAGCAATTTCTTTCCATAATTTCCTATTCTTTAATATACTTTTTAAAGCACCTTCAGCTTTATTTCTAGAAAATGATAAAAAAAGAAAACAATTCCATTGCTTGATTAAGCAATTATGTCCTTCACCTAAAGTTTTTTAATTAAAAAGATTGAAAATCAGCCACTGATTTTCCTTAGAAATTGACTACTGAAGAAAAAAAATATTCCAGAATAATTACTAAATAGCTTGGGAAAAGGATGCAACATTTTTTTTCTCCAAATAAACTAAGTTCATCCAGAGCATTTCTGTTTCTGTTTATATTTATTAGTTCCACATAACCCCATCCGTGTAATATTTAAAATTGCCCCTTGAGATGTAATTGTTAAGTCTTTCCTTTTGGAATACAAAACTCAAAAGTCAACAATGAGGTAGGCAGTAAGAGAAAGTTTCCCTACCTCATTGCAGTATGTCTAATGCTTTACCCTTCTTATTTCTGAATGCTGCCTACTTGGCAAAGATCTGAAGGAGTTTTTTGCCTTTTCTAAAGAACAAAACCAGTCTTTGGTGCCATTGACCAAAGCACATGAGACAAGATAAAAGACTGAAATGGGCATGATAATTATCAAGTCTCAATTCCTGCAATTGCAGGCTAGCCTCTTTGACCCAGGGGTTCTAAATCATCAAAGATGTGATGTTTTCAGATGTGTAGCAGCAGAAATTTTTGTATATTCCTTTCTCCTTGTGGGGTTTTAGCTATTAGAGCCCTTATACCTAATTTTGTGGATTTGGATATTTCAGCTGGAGGCAGGATTGTGACTAAGCAAGGATACAAAAACTGAAGAAAACGTGGATATGAAAACTGAGAAGAACTAGAAAGATGTCCTTGTACCTCTGTATCTAAAGTAGTGAGCAAGTGCATGTAAGCCTTGTACTCTTTAATGCAGTGAACAGCACTTCAAAATCTGGTGACCTTAATGGACTGAAAGGCTGAGGATTGAGTAATCCACCGATGTGCCCTTTTGCACTGGTCAGCAGGGTAATGTTTCTTCTCCTTTTTAATCGACATACATGCTGCACCTCTTCACCTACTTTTGTCAGTAGGTCAAGAAGTTTTCTGTAGTCCTTTGTGCTTCATTGAGGATGAATCTCCTATCTAAGAAAATGTAGTATCCACTAAAAGAAAAATCTGAGGTTGATATTTTTTTCCCTAAACTCTGTTTCCCAGCACAGACACAGGAGGGAGACTGGTATCATGGGATAATTTTCCCTTTTCTCTTAGAAAAGTGGGGGTCCAGGCCAGATTTGGGAGCAAAAGTTGGGAAAAGCTTTTCTACTGTGTTAGTGGATCATTCTTATTGCATAACCACCAGAAAGTTTGTAAAATGAAGTCATCATCATCGTCATGAAACACTATGCACAAAATGTAGCCATGGCATGATTGACTTTTTAAACACAAATTACTAATGATTGACTCCCAGTCAAAATTGTCGAAATTGTGTTGATTTTGGCTTGTTTTGGTCATCTTACATCCCTGTAATTTTTCATTGGTCAAAAATGAGAGGATTGGACATTTTTTAATAATATGAAATACCCAATATGTGTACTGCTTTAAGAAAAGAAAATCTTTGCTTTCATGGGCAGGGAAGCAAAATGAAATCAAACAGTATTGAACTAGATTTAACTCACCTAATCCTTCCACAAGTAAGCAAATTGTGGCCTCTATCTTTTCAGTGGACTTCAGTATATTTGTGTTTGAGAAAGCCGTGTTACATGTATAAATTCAAAGGCTACTACCTTTTCCATGTCCTGTTCTCCCTGATTTTTCAAGCTGAAATGCTTGTGTGTTACAACCTGCCCCTGAAGGCAAGGGCAACTATACTTATTGAAAATTTCACTAGATCTCTTGGGGTAGACTAGAGTGATATGATGCTGAATGAATTGTGTCTTTATATAAACATGTATATATATATATATATACATGTAGGGTATATTTTAGAACAATTTGGTTGTAATGAAAATGAGGTATGTAGCCTTTTTTGTTATTATCTGTAGAAATATAGCAATATAAAAACATAAAAATAACACATAATAAAATGTGTATGGAAGAGAAAGAGAGAGAAAAAAGGGATGAGAGTGGAAGGATAGAAAAGAGGAAAGATATCACCACCTGTGGACCCAAAGATAAGACTTGATTGATCCAATTTTGATGTCAGTTGGTCGAATTGATGTTCCAAGACTTTAGGGGTGAGACAAGTCCATGAAACACAAAGTTCAGTGGGTTAATAAATGGTCATGTTCATGTGGGAGCACCTGAAGGGGGGAGTTTTACACTGTCAAAACTGTGGATCATGCACGGTTCTCTGGTGGAAGGGCCCAGATATGAGTATAATCAGGGATCTTTGGTGTGGTGGTTTATGATGCCTTGTAAGAGATGATCACTGCCTCTCACACCAGTCACGCCCCATCAGAAGGGATGAACACCCTCAAGCTATGTATAAATGTCCCAATACCTCCCCTGGGGTGTGCAGGGAGATTTACAGGGAGTCAGTTTTGTAAGGGAAAACACCGGCTTGATAAAAAACACTATCTCATTTTGTAGGATCTGCATCTTATCGTCCTCTTCCCCTATCTGGCTCAAAACCCAGCTTATAGCTTCAGTGGTGAATGCACACCCCCTCTGCACCTGGATATTTCCTTGCACATCATTAGCAAAGCACCCTCTGGCTTTGGAAACAGCCAATTATTTGTGACATTAACCATCAACATTTCAGTCTATCACATTGTCTTTGCACTGTATGAGCAAATACCTAGAAGAAAATCTAATAGCAATTTGAGTCCCAATTTCATAGTTCAACATTTTTGTGAAAACTGCATTCCTGCTCTAGTCACAAATTCAGAACTAAAATCAGAATCACAATTAGTTCCTAAAGTAGAATGTCAGCCCCTAAATTCATTCTTTGTTTCCTCTTTGAAAATCTCCAAATCCACTTAAATCTTCATCTTTATGTCTTTTCTAAAAGTAACAGATAATCTTTAAATTTAAAAAATATTCTATGTAAGGCATTTCTTCAAAAGTATCTTCAGTCTAAAAGTCTCCATACAGCAAATCATATTTGAGTTCAGACTGCTATTGCTATTCAGAACTACTGTCAGATAGTTTGATCTCTTTGTACTTCACTCATCAAGCAAAATATGCAGACAATATATCTTGTCCTCACTTAGACAACTTTCATGAGATTCCATACATTTCTGCTTGTGAATTGTTGTACTATATTCACTTGGGTTTATTTTGAAGTGTAAAATAGCTGAAAGAATAGGATGCAAATAAAAGACAAGGAACTGAGAATCTAAGTTCCTTACATTTTTCTAAAAAGAAAGGAAAAAATACAGAACAGGTGAGAACTCTGTTTATACTTAGGTTGGACTCTACAAAAATGCTGTCCTATTTTGCCGAAAACTAAAAATTGCCTCTACTATTAATTGCTAACTAATTGCTAAGTACTAATTGTAAAGTAATGAAAACTTGAGCAAAAATGCTGTAATGTATCAGATGCTGTAAGTCAGAGAACTCTCACTCAGCATTGTAATTAAAGCTTTGTCCCAAAGATTCCACAGGAATTAAATTAAGAACAACACAACTGCATATACTGGTGGCAGCCAACGTTTGAATTAAACATTCCCTGGACAGGAAATACTACTAAAATTCCTTGTATGCATGTATGTATGTATGCATGTATCTATTTATATTTTGTTTTACTCAGAGAATGACCTAGTTTTGTGGTAGCAAAGAAATATCTCTTTATTAAATTTCTGTATAAAAGTGCATGTAGTGTGCAGCATTGTCTTTCCTAAAATTAGCCATTTAACACTAATTCTGATTAATTTTTTTTCATTCTGTGTTGGGTCAACAGTCTTAGCAGCGATTGTTAGTTAAAACATGTAACACCTTTCTACAAAATGTGCTTTGTAGAGATCTGTTGTATGGTACTTTACTATATTTCTTTCTTTATCCTCTGATTTTTTTTTTTATACTATGTTGTCATTAGCCATCTACTTTGGTAGATCTGTAAGAATTCTCTTAATTTCAGACGTTCAAATTCTTAGACTTTATGGTCTAAGTATCTGAACATCTTGGCTTACAAACTTACTATGCTTGTCCTCTGTTTTTTTCATTTGGATTATAACTGGATTTTTTTCATCAGGAAGTTTTTAATTATTTGTATTTCCATACCACTTGTTTATTCTGAACATTAACTCCATTGCTTCTCTCAATAAGCTCACACATACTGATAGTCATATGATAGAATTTTTAAAGTATATTTTAAGTTGCATTTGCTTTATAAACATAGTTAAAAACTCTATGATCATTCAGATCCCTCCAGAGTCAAAATTGCTTTGTATTAAAAACCAGGTTATCTCTGAAATTTTTGCAAGATTTCATTGTAACTCTTTTGCTGAAATGAGATTTATTCAGTCTCCATTAGTATGCTGAAACTGCTTTTTTTCAAAGTTGTAATATTCCCATTGATGCTACTCTGTCGGCTCTGAAGGCCAAGTAGGTTTTGAAGCAGACACCGAGAAATGTCCATTCAGGGATTTATTAAACCTGCAGGCAAACAGCTGTCATCAGCTATTAGCAGTTCAGTTTTATTCCAGCCCTTTGTGGCATTCAGGGAGACATCCTTATTTTGGGACATATTGCTCAACATAGCTTGTTGCTGAATGTTTGACATAGCTTGTTGTTGGTTGTTTGATTCTTAAGACAGAAGGGGAGAACACAAACAGAAAAGTATTTTTCCATCATATCAATACATTAACTTTTTGCATGCTTCTGAATTCACATGTGCATGTTTTTAACATCTATGCTGTGTCTATTTCATTATTTTACTTGAAAATATATATTTTCGAGTTTGTGTATACACAGCTGATTTAGATTCTGTTTAATGCAGAAATACCTCACTTGAGAGAACAAAAAATAAATGAACTAGGAGGAACTGTATGGTAGTATGTACAATATACTAAAGTTCCTATGGACCATTGGTTTCTAACTGCCCTGTGTGGTTCATTAACTTTTGAGTTGCAAGCTGTGCAATTCACATAGGTAGATAAAATACCAAAATACAATTTCAAGCTGGCTTTTGCCCTTAAGTGTGCAAATAAGTGAAACAAATTTTTTTTTTAACTGTAAAATTATTTTTGCTAACCAAAGAGTGTAAGCCATAATAACTACTAAGTTCCTAGATATCTTAGCAAGCGCTTAGCATGTCAGAAACAACTGGGCCTTGAAAATTAATATGTTGTAAGTTTTATAGTATTCAAATCTCATTTCATTTTTCAGGTTACTTTTGCTTTTTACTTTTAAAAAATCATGAAAAGATCAGTAATGCAGAACAAACCTGCCATAGATTTTGTTCATGTTTACTGCATTCTCACAGCAGAAGACAGAAAATGTGTGACATGCCTTGTAGATGCCTGCAGAGAAAATTGAGAACAGCAGTAAAATAGAAAATAAATGCTCAAAATCATGCGTGGACTTACTTAAAAATATCTATTTTTATGAGAAGAATAGAAGAAACACAAACAATTTGTATTATAAAAAACAAGATTAATATTTTGGAGCGGTGTGTAAGAGAATAAGTTCTATTTTCTTCTAGTATGCCTGTGGTTTTTCTTCCATATTTTTTTTCAGCTATCAAATTTGCATGATGTCGAATCATGGTCAGAGAATTTGCAAACAATACAGTCTTAATTCGGGACGGGAGAAATGTAAGTATGGGGGGATTTCTTAGGTATCAGCCTTTCAGAAATGGTTCAAATATTAAATATATTGAATAGTTTTAAGCATTCTCTATCCCTCCCTTAACAAAGTATGTATTTACAAAAATAAAGCAGATACAGTAAGTTCAGCATGGCTTCATGATTTGACTTCAGACACAGTTCTTACATGTCAGTTGTATAAAAGACACCAGAACACAACTTCTGTGGGTAGATAGGGTGTTTCCAATTTATTCTTGAATGCTTTAATGAATTTGCATTAGCAACAGTAACAAGCTGAGAAGAAAATGTAATTCTTCATCCACTATGATTCCGGTGCAACATTTGAGTATTCCCTGGAGACCAATAGCTGCCTTTGAACTTGGACTTTGTGAACAAGACAGACACAGATGATTAGTGTTTCTGACCACTGCTCATTAGAGCAATCTCTTAAGTTCATTTTCAAGGCCTGCACTGTCTATACACTTGAATTTAATCTGCAGTAAAACTTAGCTGTGCGTATACTTGAGAATTGCCTCGAGAATTAACCTCTGCTTGTGTAAAAAAGATAATGGCATAAAAAATTCATTGAGATTTAGTCAGGGTTACTAGAAGACACCAGGCACCTTGAGGTAGAAAACATCATTGTACTACCAGAAAACAAGTAGAACAATATTATATTTACACTACAATGAATTTGCAGCACTGAAGCTGTTGCTGCATATTTGTCTTACTGCACTAGAAAATGGTTTCAGCCAGCTGTTTTACATAGATAAAACAGAACAGAGGGAGAAAAGAAGCTGCAGCAATAACTTCTGTCCTGAACTTGTTTCTGGAAATCTCATGTTATGATCTTTTCTCTTTACTAACTAGGCTTCCAGGACTGCATCCAAACTATGGTGGCTGGCTGAAGAATATGGAATGGAGCAATCATTAAGTGGTCTGAAGCCCTCAGCTGAAGAGATGATAGGTGAGGAGTTCTGTATTTGAATTCATACTCAACAAAAAATGCATTTTCTCCTTTTCTCCTGCAGAAAGTTGTTACGCTGACAACCACCCCTGTCACTGACTTTTATTTCAGAAAGAAACGTACTATTGGCCTCCATGAGTGTAAAGCCATGAAATCACAGTCAGAAGGTTGAGAAGAATTTTTTATACTGTATATAGTGGGCTCCTAGCTGAACCTTGGAAAATAGCTTGTATTTTACATCATTGTGCATACTGATAAGCACAGCTTAAAAGAATGAATGTGTCCCAAACATCTACAAATATTTAAAATCACTCATCTGCTCAGGGAGGAGACATTTAGATATCTAACAGAAGTTTTCATGCTTTAATACAAACTCTGAATAAAGACCAAAACTGAAATACAAAGAATAATTTTTCTATTCATGTTACCACCCTAATGATGACATGATCCAACAGGAAGAAATTATCAGATTCAGTAGCTTTAAGACAAGTTAACATTTTTGGTAACAAAAATGAGAGCATTTATGAAAAAAATACAGGGAAAGAATTAAGTGTGTATTGTTTCAACTGTTGAAAGCCACAAAAATGCTGATCACTTCTAATCCCCTAGGCTGGCAAGAATGATTCTAGACCTGTGATAATGGGGTCAAAGAGAGAAGGAGCAACATTACCTATCCTTTTATCAAGCTCTGATATAAAAGAGAGAACAAGGAGACTGCAGAGAAGCCAACAATTCTAATGTGGAAAATTCTGAGGTATTGAGAAAAAAAACTCCTAAAGGGACAGTTTGATTTTCCACCTTCACTGACTGACACGCATGATGAAAATTGACCACTGGATGCAAGTAAGGAGTTTCAAGAGGCACCTTCCTAGCTTTTACAACATAAATGCACCTTTAGGGTCATATATCCAGCCTAATTGCCTATCACATGTTGGACCACCTTATCTAGAAGTTTCTGTATGAAGCTCATAGTTGTTTAAAGCTGTAGTTCATTGAAGAGTCTTTAAAAAATCTATAGTACATTCCAGCACAATTGTTTGAGAGTTTAATTATCCTGTCTGCCAAAAATCTCCACTTCATGTCTATTTATATGTCATCTTGCTTCCATTTGCCACCTGTTACTGTCACTGAGCCTTCTCTCTGTAAAAAAGAGCCATCACGAACAGAAATGTTTTTGCAGTATATCTCTGGGGAACATGATCACATTAGCTATTATACTGATATTACTGGGTTCAGAAAAAAGCAGTCAGTCTCTTTTATATCTAATTTTCATACACCTTTCCCTGTGCAGCTTGCACATTCATCCCTCCAAGCAGGAATATTCCTGCCATACATGGCTACAAAGGGGCCCTTGATCCTTTCTGGATCCATCTAAGGGCCCATAAGCTACTGTACAGAAAAGAAACACTTTCTACCACGTACTGCTTGAATGAAATATGTGCTCTTAGGCTTTGATTGTCTTAAGTGGCAAATATCCATGACATATTCTCCCTCAAAACTTCCCAACTCTCCTAATATCCTTAACCTTCAATATCAGCTCCACTCATGTTTACCCATGAAGTAGCAGCACCCTGTCCCCTTGCACGTGCCAATTTCTTGGCTCTTCCTGAACAGATGGAGTTCAGAACACAGGTGTTCAGCTTCAAGGTTTTTCTACAGTTTGAATTTGCAGTAAGAGACTGGCTTTCATGACAATCTGGTGAGCACCCACTCAGCACTGGGCACCCGATGTGCAGCACCTCAGGTGGCTATGCTTCAGCAGAAGTAGCAGGTAACATCTCAGCAACAATGGCAGAGGACATGGCTACATCTCTGTGTGTCTGGGCAGCAACACCACACAGCAGAATATCTTCTAATATGCAGGCAGACAGAACCCACAACCCCTACACTGCAGGCTGCAGGAGACATGGCAAAGATGTGTCATGATGTTAGTGATCTTCTTACAGTGCAAACTGTGCACACTTACCCTCTTCCAGACCCAAAAGCACACTTCTGTCAAGATAAAACTGTTTTCTGATGTGGACCTGCCCTCAGAGAACCATCAGCCCTTAAAATTTGGGAGACATTCACCAAATTGTGCCTCCAGGCAGCTCGTGAAGGACATTATCTGCAAAGGAAGACCTTCAGATCCCTACATCCATTGAGCAGGCCAGCAGCAGCATCAAAAGCTGTCTCTGTCATGAATATTACCAGCAAATGCAGAGGTGACAAAAATGAAAGAAGTCACAAAAAGGACAGAAGTAACACTACCAATCTGCTATGCAAGGAACTAAACAGAGAATAAGAAGGCATTATGTTCCTTGTGGATGCTGACTGTCCTGTGAACACTGCATGAAAGCTGTGCATGGTGCAAACTTGTGTCCACACAGATTAAAAGCCCATGTGATATCCACTGAGCCATAAATGCAGCCAGACAGCTTTGGAGGCAAGGAAGGTGAAAGTGATCTTGTGGATGTGAGTTCAATACACTCACTGAACCTTGGGAGTTAGGAATTCTTTTTTGAGCCTATTTTATTAAGCAGTATAGGCCTAGACAAAGCTTCCTTCCACAAAAGCAGTAAACAAAGACACCCTTCTGTAAGGAATAAACTCCTGTCATTACTGTAGAAATTACACTGAGGTCAAGTTGCTTGAAACATCTTTACATAAAATAATGACAGGTCAACTGGGCCGTAAGAAGAGAGACAAATTACATAAAATGGTACCTAATAATTAGAATGTTTACCAAAAAGGAGGGAGATCCTTAATCAAAGCTTCCTTACAGAAATAATTTGCAGTTGTGACTCTAAGCTGCCATTACATGAAACATGCACACAGTTTGGAAAGTAGTCATATATTGCCACCTAACTCTTTCTATGGCCAATTCTCCAAGCATTATGTAAAAATAAAGCTGCTTTCCAGGGTCTTGAAAAATATGTCAAAAATATGTCAAAAAATTCCCCAAACTTCACCCTGAAACTATTTTAGTGAAATCTAAGGCATTTTCCAATGGTGTTGGGTAGAACCTTGATGTGCCAGAGGATTTGACACTGCTGAGATAAACAGTTTCTATGACCTCATTTTAGCCAGCTAATCATGCAAACTTAAAGCTGTTCTTATTTCTATTCCATGATGACTGACCCATTCTTTTGCTCTCAATAGAGAGCTTAGTTGCTTTTTTCAGAGCTGCCAGAGTCAGGCGCACCTAATGAAGGGAGATCTAGGTCTCATTTCCTTGATATTGCTGGCTATCAGCTCTCTCAGCTTTTGGATATTGCACCTTTCTTATAACTGACATATTAGTTTCTCCTTTTCTGTATGTTTTTAAGGACCAAAGAGGAATATCTATGTAATATTTGTGTGATTTGTAAATTTTGCTTAGTCATTTTAGCACTTTTAGTTAATATCAGCTTTTGATATTATTTTTACATTTAATTTGTTCTCAGTAAATTTATAAAATTTGTTCTTATCATTATTAATTCGAAACGGTATACATAGGTGGTAGTGCTGCATTCCAGAATTTTTGGTCTTTTCTGAATGCTTCTTTTTTCTGCAAGCTGTAGCTTTGTAAAAAATGTTTTTATTGCCATTTTCACATCTAATTTTAACTAAGGTGGTTATTTTACTGAAGTACTCTTTCATGACCATAAAATTGTGGGAGGCTTTGACATTTCATAAAGCGTTTTTAAATAATTCCCAATCATAAATCATGCTTTTATGTTTTAGTATTTCCTCCCACTTGATTTTGCCCGTAACTGTTTTCAGCTGTGTAAAATCACCCTTTTCAAAGAATCAGGTCTATGTTTTAACTGGTCAGGATATTGCTTTGCTACTATTCATTTTCAGTCTGAGCTCAATCTGTTGTCTCAGAAGATTGCCCTTTAGCAGGGATCGAAGACATAGAGAGTGAACAAGGACTCTTTAGAATGATGCAATGTGTGATATTTCATATGCTGTGTTCATAGTGCCAGACAGCTCTCACGGGCATGTTCTTTCAGCCAAGACAAAATAGTATTGCACGCAATCATCAGCTTACAATTTCTTTGGAATAAGTATATTGTTGAACAGATTGTGAATTTCTTGGCATGAAGTGTACTGTTTTGAAACATGTTTATTTAAAATATATACAACTTATGCAATAGATTAATGGACTTTAATTAAGAAAACCTGAACACACATTGATCCTAAAAAATGCAATGATATTTGTGTATATTTTTTTTAATCCACCATGTCCTGAGGTTTTATATGGAGCCTAGGAAGTGGGAAATCTGTGTGCATAAGACAAAAGTTAAATAATTTATTTGTTCAAACAGTTAAATTTCTTTTGCTTAAGGTGTTTCCTACTTTAAATTCTCACCTTAGAGCTCTGTACAGCCTGAAAAAGAAATACTTTGAATATCTGAGCTCTTTATCCCCATTCACTTCATGTGATTTTGGTTCTTGAATAATGTTAATACAAACCTGAAATCTTCTATTCATGAAAATATAAAATGAAAATCTAGTTCTGATTCAGTTCTTGGGTACACACGGTAGGAGGACCTGCTGGGCCTGCATCTCAAGACAGACCATCAGCACATAGTCAATTAGCAGAAGGGTAAAAGATTTTCTGTTCCTGTTCTGGTCATTTTGGTAGGTGGGCAGCCAGGATGGTGAAGAAAAGATGCTCAAAGAGCTAAAGGTAGTGATACTTCTGAAGATCAGGAAAAGTTATGAGATACCAGGATCTGCTTGTCTGTCTTGTCACTATATGAAGATTAATTAGTTTATCATGCAAGTATATGTGAGGATTCAGCTAGCCAGCAGGTTTGAATCCCCAAACTTAGCAGGGGAAGAAGTTGCTAAGAGGAAACCACTGTGTAAATTGGCCATTCTTTTACCCGGTTTCTTCCCTTATACCCACTTAGAAATCATTCCATAATACAAATCCACCTACCTTAACCAGTAAGTCCATCTCCAGCCACAGATCATGACACTAATCTTAGTCCTTAACCCTCTTCTCTAACCTTAATGCAAGCAAGGTTTACCAGGAACACAACCCTTGTCTGCTGATTTCCAGGGCACAAGAAGGTCCCCAGGGTCCTGTGAACTGCTGTAAAGCTCCTTCTAGTAGATAAATGTGAAAGAGGCAGACTGCAGAAGAAAAGTATCAGACAGGGCCCATTAAGCAGGTGAAAGATGCAGGATGGTTTCTACCATGCAACTGTATCAGGTTTGACAAGGTGAAGGGCAGGGTTCCTGGGATTGTGACAGGAATGGCTAATGGCAACTCACAGTGCAGGACAACATCAAGAAGCTCTCAAGAATTTAAATACTTACTTTCATTTTTTTTTTTTTTAAGTGATTTTCTGATAGTGAAAAACCTCCCTTTTTGTCTATTCCACTCTCAGTCCTTCTCTGCTGTGGCAAGAGAAGGGCAAAGATGTCTCCCAGGATGCCCATTCCTAGGATACCCCCCCTTGAGAGCATGCAGCAGCAGATAAAGGAGGTACCTTATGGAGAAAAAGACTACACAATACCTGACAACTCTTGAACTTGTCTAGAAAAAGTACTCAAAGCTACTAGGCGTGGAAGAGAGCAATATTTACATCTGGAGGATCATGCAGTATCTGTGCTGCCACAGTGGCAGTGGTGCTACAGGTGACACAAAAGTACAAGACAGTCCCATTGACAGGTCTTTGGGCATCATCCTCCCAGGTACTGTGGTGGCCATTGCTGTGGAGGACTGAGCTCTCCCACTGTCTCTGCATTTGGATCATCAGGGACAATACTGGTGTCAAAGGACCTGAGACCATCAGCTTTTTTCCTTTTCCCCCTCCATTTGAAAGATTGAACATGTCTAATATTCCTTCACCAACCACCATCAGTAATAGAAAAATGTCTTCACAGGCTGAGATTTGGAAGTGATTTAGGCAAGACCTTGAAGAAATTAAAAACCCTATTGATACCACAGAGGTGTGGATTGGGGGAGATAGCGTATCAGAACTGAAAGAAATCAAACATTTGGTTACCGTAGAGAATATATTTATTAGTTAGGATGTAACTTTGTTATAACCCAGTGGATCATAGTGTGCAGTGTTGGATGTATACCCAGATCATAGGCCTCCTTCCACAGGGATGTGATGAATCCTGGACACAGGCAATCTCCCAGGTGTGCTGGAAGAGGATGTGTGGAGGTTGGAGGTGTGGGGACGGAACAAGGCACGTAGTCACAGAGTTTGATCCCAGTGTCATCCTTTGAAGTTCATCCATGCCAGATATAACTGATACAAACTTATCATACAGGCAGGAGAGGGGAAAAGTAGGACATTTGCAGTAAAAACCTTTTTTCTTCTTTCTCAAAAGAGCTGTACATGTGAAAGTAAATATACTTGATTAAACAGGCAGAGTCCATATTGTTTCTGCTGAAACAGTTTGGTTTATACAAAAGATTTGCTTACCTAATTTATTCTCAACTTTATAAAAGTATTTAAATTAGGCCCATGGTCTAACTGGAATTCGTCCTTGAGTCCTTTATGCATTGTAGGCTGTTGTTCTGTCATCTTCTAAGTATATTCACTTATACCTTACAAATAAAAGTAGGTTATGCCAGGGCTTGCCACCATAATTCACTTCCATGTTGTAAAGATGATATTGAATCTGAACATTTCTTATCATTCAGAAGCTGAATACTATAAGATTTATCCTAATTAAATATATGTCAATGAAATTGAACTAATATCTTGAATTTGTGTGTTGGATTATGAACCATATTTGAAACAAAAGTTTTCAAATTGAGTTATATTTATGACCGAACATGCAAAAAAACATTTGGAAATGACAATTTCAAAGAGAAAGATTATTTAAAATATGTAAGTGGAAAAGTTACACTTTATAGATTCCAGGGTATACAAAAAGAAAGAGGCTGTTAAGCACAGTTATTTATTGATGTTTTCTGAAAAGACGTCTAGATCAAGATAGGATGCTTTTGAAATCTTTGCCAATAGCTAAGTTGGTGGTGGAAAAAAAAAGAATTGTTTTTATGTATTTTTTTATCACTGACTCTTGTATGATTACCACTAAATCTTGAAGGTGTCCTTGTGAGTTTACATGTATACAAGCACAAGAAGCTTACTTTTCCAAAACTCCACCACACACATATAAATAAAAACTGTTTTGTTCTCTATACAGTTTGCCTTTTCTGCGTATGAAAGCTCTACTTTAAATGAAACCAAATTCTGCCATTTCTTTTAAAAAGCATCTGAGTAACTAAACTGTTATATCAGAACTTAACTCTGATTTTCCCCCCTCAAGATTGGTAGTCCTTTCAAAAGATGAACAAAATGTGTATTTCAGGGAAAAATGAGTAGGAAGTTTAGTATGAACAATGTCAAACAAAGATACATCTCTGTCACACAGAAATCAAAATGACTACAAATGAGTATGATTTCATGATAGCAGCTGAAATTAAAATGTAGGAAAGAAGAAGATGGAGGGATAATAATTGTATAAAGCTGATTCTAATTGAAGTTCTAGAAAAAGGCTGTAGTACAAAAGTATTGTGATTGAACACTATTGAACTGTGCAAGAAATTAAACTCTGAAATAGTTGTTTTGCCTTCTAAAATTTGAGTTAAAATGTTAATGAAGAGTTACATATTGATTTTGTTTCAATAATGTCAAATTCTGACATGCTTTGTGTATTCATGAAAAATAAATAAATGCTGGATCCAAAATCTGAACCTAGAATTCTTATTCAATGTAGATTGTTGTTGGATGATTCAACATACCAAGAATTAAGGAATTAAATCAGGAACTACGGGTAATGCATGAGCTAGTATAAACCATAATTTTTTTCGCCCCCTTTTCTTAAGTACTAAAAGTTATTGAAGGAAACAAACACATATTTGTATCACTAACAGATTATGGCAGAATATGCATATATAAGTAGTGCAATTGACTAGAAAAAAATTCATATATTCATAACCTGAGAGCTTAATTCCTGCTTTTTTGAATAACAATAACTCATTTCCAAGCACATATTTCAGTGGAGCTGGAAGCAAGAAACACGGTTTGTATTCTTTTGCAGATTATTAGGATTTATTGTAAGCCTAAGAATTATTCTCCTGAAAAAAATACACAATCCTTTTAATTCCAAATATGCTTTGGATTGTGCTTTACTCCTACCACTGATACAGTGCAGAGGAATTCCATTTTTTGATGGTAAAAAAGAAACATCATTTAAATTAGAATCTGAAATCCTGAAGGGACCCCAACCCAGCTTCACGAAGTAGATATACACTGTGCTTCCATTTTATCAATTTGCAAACAGAAAATAGTCACTGATGTAAAAAACGGTCACTAATGACTGATAAAAGCTGTAATTATTCTATAATCTCTGTGAAACTAAAACAGAAAGCTTGTAATTTTATGCACAAATTATACAAAAAAAATGGGCAATAAAATGTTGTTTTTCATTTGAGGGCTATGAAAATGTTGTTTTTCAAAAAAAACCAAAAAACTGATGGGAACAAATCAATCTGTTTTCAGTAGTTCTCACAGTAAGTAAACTCTGCATTTATCTTTTAAGGAGAAAGTGAGTCCTTCATAGAATGCTGAAAGAAAGATGGAAAAATAATAAACCCATAAAGACATAAGAGTTTCAGAAAATAATTATTTTTTAATTAATATTCTTAAAAGGAAATAATAAAAGATATTCCCTAGATCAGAAGCACACTAAATGAGATCTGGCAAAATTCTTTTGAAGATCTCTTCCTTTGAAATGCTCTTAACAGTAACATGATAAAACTTGTTGCTCTTCTCTAATTTGTACCCGTACATGTCAGATACAATGCTGGATACAGAGCAAAAATATCAGAAAGATCGAATTTATCCTTGATCCCTCGAGAGTTGCTTCAGACAAAATTCTCAAGACAAGCAATGATGAGGCATGGGTTTTTTTTCAATTTCAAAGTGTCAGTCTCTCAATTCAATCTCTCTACTATTTTTTTGTTTTGTTTTGTTCCTTTTACCATAATGTTTATATTGTACAATATTTTCTCAACACACTCTGCATCCAAAGTCCAGCCAATACATTTTGGAACACAGAGATCATGAGTTTCTGAAAATTTCATGCAAAAGCCAGAAAATAAAATCTCTTTCACTTCTTTTCTCACTTGTAGCCACTTTTTTTTCCTAATCCTAACATGACATCCTTTACATCCATGGAGATGTCTGAAAGATTAATAGGAATGTCTGTAGTAATTCTGATGAATGAAAAAATTAATGTAGCTTTCTGCAAGGACTTGTACAATCCAAAAAATTTCTTCCTTGTGGCTGAATCTACTTTATATAAATATGCTTTCTCACTTTTGCAGTCTTCTTCCCCTGCATCATCATGCATAGATGAACAGTAAGCAGAACCTTTTCTTTTGCATAGTGCTGATTGCAGTATTTCTTTTTCCGTGGTTTAACCCTAACTTCGTAAACACCAGATAGCCACTCACATTGCTCACTCCCTTTCACTGGGATGGGGGAAGGGAGTTGAAAGTTTAAAAGTGAGAAAACCCATGGATTGAAATAACGATTTTAATATTTTCAAAATAATGATGAAAATAATATTTCAAGGAAAATGAAAACAACAAAGATAGAATAAAGTCCAAGAAAAACAAGTGACACAAATAAAAACAGTCACTCCCTGCCAAACAACTGATGCCCAGCCATTCCCTGAGCTCCAACAGTGCTACCATTCCCTACTTAGCAATTCAATAGAACAAGGAATAACTTGTTTTGCTGCTAAAAACTAGCAATGAATATTGGATAGTTACTAGCCAAAATATAATAATACATAAACTTCATGTATTATTTTTGAGGGCTTCATCTAAATCAATAGTAAGAGTGTAAAATTAATATATATGCAAAAAGAGATGAAAGGTATCAATTTATAATCTTTAATCCCATGTTTCAAGAATAAGCACAGCTTTTCATTGCTCTGATATCTCCTGTATTCTTGGTGGTTCCTGGTGAAAAAAATGTTTCCAACAGGCATCTTTAGACACCAGTTTAGGCACCAACCTCAGACGAGAAGGAAACTCATGAGGTGCTCTGTGGAGTCAGGGAAGAAGTAGAATCTGCTTCTCCAGAAAGCAGATCAGAACAGACACCTGACTATGGTGTTCATTTGCATTGCGAAGGAAAACATCTCCCTCTCTCCCTCTCTCTTCCCTGCTTATCACAATAGCAGTACGATACTGATAAAAGTGTTTAAAGCCAACCAATACAAATCTCTCTCATGTCTTATTTTTAAGATTTTCTCCTGCAATCCTTTGCTTTTACTCAACACAATTCTGAATAGTCTCTTTAAACCTCATTGTGGGGAAAATACCCCAAGTGCAATGATATGCAAATAGTAAATATTTAATGTCTCTTTTTCGTATTGTTACCAAATTATTTCTGTGCTCCTTTTACTGAAATCCCTCCAAGTAATTTCTAACCCTCTAATTCCTAGTTCCAAGTGTGCTGGAACACAATTTAAATATATAACAAGTATTAAGCGCTCCTGAGGAAAATTAATAAGAAAGAGAGGAAGAAGGAGAGGGGGAGGGAACTGGGGATAGGGATAGGGGTAGGGATAGGGAGTCAGAGAAAAAGGGAACTGGGCAAGAGAGAGGAAAAAGGGAGAGTGAGACATCTGGTGATATGACACAGCTGAACATCAGAGTTGGAGTCTATTTGACAGCAAGCACACACCAGACATGTATCCTGGAAGGTTTCCAGTTGCCCAGAGGCCACAGATCCTAATTTTTTACATTCCATCATCAGCATGCTCACTTCAGTTCTATCATCTTCTGATTACTTAGATGGGAAGAATTATAATGTTAGCAAATTTTCTTCCCTTGGTAAAATTTGTATGCTGCATTTGTGAGAGAAAGCTTTCAGAAGGGATGGGTTTTGAACTTTCACATGTAACCTATATGCTGGAATGGCCAGATTCTTTGGCATGTAACCTGAAGTTGCATAAGCAAGCCTTTTTTATAGGGAGTAGATTTTCTTTCATAGTTCCTTTGTAATATACATATATGTCTCAAGTAAAGCATTTCAAATCTAGTACTCAGAACAATTACTTTAAAAAAATGAAGTCTAACTGTATAAGGAATACTAATTTGAAAGGAAAATTACTCTAATTATTTTTTTGTTCATAGTTATTATAACAAAAGCACACAAACACATTAAAAATAAAAGAAAAAAGACAAAAAAAAAAAAAAAAAAACGCAAAAAAAAAGGAAAAAAAAGATAATATATGGGATGTAGAAAATAAGACTATACATTAAGAACTTTCTGAAGCTAACCAAGAAAATCCAAGAGTCCAAGCAATTTTTCTGGAGACAATTTAGTCAATGGAATTTTTCAACTTGCCATGCAAAATGAAAACACCTGCAGAACAGAAATACTTTTAAGATTCAGAGAAGGCAAATAATTGCAATGCTCTAACTACTCATTTTGATTAAACACATTACAAGCTCCAAAAATTTTCTTTGAGAGTAGGGTACCTCTCTAAATCTCTCTCCCTAGATCTCTGAAGACTATATTCACTTAGCTGAACTCCATTGTACACCTACTCTACCTTAAGAGAGTTAAATAACCCAAGTATATAAAAGACTATTAAGAAAAAATTATATTTTGCATCATTTATAAGAAATATACCAATTCTAAGGCAGTGAGGAATGAAAAAATCACGGTTATGCATATATGCATTTTTGTTAGCATTTCTGAAAGGAAATTGAACCTTCTTCCTTCAGAGACATCATTATCACATTTGAAAAAAAATAGTTTTGAATGAGACCTTTATTTACAACCTACAGAGACTTTTTAGTAATTTACAACCTCCAAGCAATACATAGGAATGAATGGTTGGATGCCAAACTTTCAAATATAGGTAATTAATTCAACAATTAATTTTCTGCCTTCTACAGTTCATGCTCAGGAACAGATATCTTTCTCTATTAATGCTAAACTGCCAACTAACCTCATTAGTGGCATTTCATGCCATTCTTTTACTTCTCTTTTGAAGGTTTTTGATAATAGAAGGGCAAGAGAAGATTTATTCTGTCAGTCTGCTCCTGAAATACATTTAAAACAACAATTTAGATTCTCCAAAGACACAAAACATTATTGAATGCAATCCATTTCTTAGTGGGAAACTATAAAGGTCAATGTAAAACATATAATGAATTTCTTCAGGTAAGTGAGAGAAGTCAAACTCAGGTTTCCAGGCAATTACACACAATCAAACATTCCCAGTCTAGATTTTTGAAGAGCGATAAAGATAAAATATTCTGTAAAAAAATGCTATTAGAGCTGTCATGGTAGCAGGATGATCATGATGGCAGTGGGGATTTTTTGTTTTGTTTTTTTTTTTATTGACATCAGCTATTAGTCAGAGAAATACAGCCAAAAACTTTGCCCCGGACTTTGGAATGATGCATTGCTCTTAATTAACACAAGTTTTCTGACCCAGAGTCAGACCACATGGCTAACAGATACAAATCATAAAGAGACTTATTGTGTGCTTCATCATCATCATCATCATCATCATCATCATCATCATATTATTATTATTATTATTAGTAGTAGTAGTAGTAGTAGTAGTAGTAGTAGTAGTATTTGCAATGTTTGTGTCTGTACCTTAAAAACATCACAGCTTGAGACAATAAATTTGTATTCACGAGTCAAGAAAGAAAGAAAGAAAGAAAGAAGGAAAGAAGGAAAGAAGGAAAGAAGGAAAGAAAGAAAGAAAGAAAGAAAGAGAAAGAAAAAGCTCCCTTCACTACTAAGTTTCATTTAATGAGGTATAGATGCCCACTCTAACACCTTGGAGGACCTCTATTTTGTAGGATTGTTTAATGACATACCTGCAAAATATTTTGGACAAGTTTTTTTTTATTTGTAGTCTCGAAAGTATATATCAATTACAGAAGAAATAGCCAAGCTGTTACTTGCTCCCTACTCTGGACAGTCTTTGTACAGCCATCACAGGGCAAATTGCACTGACCTGTTAAAAGTGCCACTGGCATCTCTCCCTCCTGGCAGCAGCTTGTGAAAACTTTTCGGAGCCAAAACTGCAATACTGTTCTTTCTTACGCAGAGGTATCAAATGTATTGCTGGCTCTCCCTTGATCTCCTTCTCAGCAGCCCTGGCCCACCTGGGAGGTCAACTGCAAGCACCTGGACAGCTGTGGGGCCTTCATTTGATGTGCTTTCATCAGACATCCTGCAGAAGCTGCACTAAGAAGCACATATCATACAGATCTGCCCTGACCCCCAAGACTCACTCCTGCTCCTTCTGTTCTAAAGAGGTAGTTCTCCTTTTTGACATTAACCTCACAGCTCCTAAAACCTTAATGACATTCTTCTTTACCCTCTGCACCTTTCAGAGAATAAAAACTCACCTGGGGTTTTGATATCTCTTTTAGGTAACCTACAGATTTCATGTT